>NC_047036.1:150481085-150565071 GCF_011762595.2 Tursiops truncatus
AAAGGAGAGCAAAAAGTATACAATCACTTGAAATATCTCAAAGATATTTTTATAAAATTCATATATATTGTAATTTAAAAGAAAGGGAAAAATAGGGATTGATGATGCTTCCAAAATAGAAGAAATTATTGCTAAAAAAGAAAACGGTAAGTGATAGACTTTAGTACACTGGCAATAAATGCAGGACAAGATGAGGATGCCTGATGTAATGTTAAAGAAAAAAGTATATGTAACATTGTTTTGCAGCACTGATGAATTCAGTGAAAAGAGAATTCTCATAGAAAAGAGTATCTCGTTCTTCTTAATGTATGTACACTCGTCCATGCCATGACATAAACAGCTTATTTTAACCAAGATGTTACTGATCTGCATCTGGATTTCTAGGTTCATGGAATTTTATTATCACAGTTGTTTCAAAAACACTAGGACTTCCTCGTTATGTTTATATCTTTGAAAGAAACACTATCTCCACCGATGATTTATCTGTGCTGGCTGCTAGGACTTTGGTACTTCTCAGTTCTTCCCCTACCTTCCTAGTCAAATGAAAGGGAAGGCAAGAAGGGCTCCTGTTCGAGACTGTAAAGATAGGTCTTGGTGATAAAGTCTTGGTGGTAAAGGCTAAAAGTATAACCCAGAACAAAATGTTTTTCCAGCTGTAACTGGTGTGCATTCCCTTGGCTTGATTCTGTAGAGGATGTAAGACAAGGATGTAGAATCTGCCTCAAAGTGCTTCCAGTAGGATGAGCTAAGTCAAAGTATGGTGGCATACCTAATTCAAGACAAAATATCACGTCTCCTTTCTTCCTGGCAACAATTGGTGGAGTGAAGTGTAGAAGTCCCTGTATGCTTAAATTAAGCAACACAAATAAACTTGTATTGGAAGGTGATTATTCTGGTCTCTTTGTGGAGATGAATGGAAATGTCTAGAAGAAGGAAAATTAGGTTACCCAAGTTAAACTCATAAATAATGAGATTAATTAGAATCTGTGGTCTGGGTTTCTTTCTTTGATCATAATTTCTCCCAATTTATAGACTCTTTGATACCTGATTAATCATGTCAAAGATGCAGTTAACAATGACTATTACTGTGTATCAGGTTTTGCCTGGGGCCCTGAAGAAACTATCCTAAGTTACCTGCTAGGATGTCACTTGATTTCCTCACAGGAACAATCAGAACTCCTTAAGTGACTTGGACTGGAAACTAGTTATGTCTCTTAGATACTGTAGAGGACCCTACAGAGCCCATTGTGATGAAGTTTGGAAAACATTGGGCTCTAAAATTGATCCTTGTAGTGCTTCTGGAAAGATCACTGAAACCAAAAGAATAACAGTGTTTCTGGTTCTGTGTTAGTGTTCTCCATTGGAAAGATTGCTGAAGTTCTGCACGCAATCCTTCCCCATGTGTGAATGTCACTGAAAAGATCCAACTCCATTCTATCCCCATATAACCAGAAACTAAGCAAAAATGAAGACTCAAAATCATTTCAAATAATGAAATGAATAATATAGCGTAGAATGGAACGGGAAAATACCTGGTTTAAATTCTGGAAAGTACCAATATACAATTCTGGATAAGTGCTTCATCTTGCTTAGTATGATTTAATGCCCATCTCACAGGATGTTATGGTGATTAATTAATATCTTTGTATAACATACAGGTTATGTTAATTTCTTCTGGTTTTCTTGAGTAAATTCATATCCTAAGCAACTCACTGAACAATAGTTACTTGCTTTAAATTACTCTTATCTTCTATATCAGCGAATTGTGTCCTGCTCACGTAATATGTAGAAGTCTTAACTCCCAATACCTCGTAATAGGACTGTATTTGGAGATAAGGCCCTAAATAGGTAATTGAGGTCAAATGGGTGGGCTCTAATCCAATATGACTGGCGTGCTTATAAAAAGAAAATATTAGGACACAGACATGCACAGAGGAAGACCATGTGAAGACAAAAGGAAAACATGGCATCTACAAACCAGAAGAGATACTTGAGAAGAAATCAATCCTGCCGACACCTTATGTCAGATTTCTAGCCTCTAGACCTGTGAGTGAGTAAATTTCTGTTGTTAACCTCCTCAGTCTCTGGTACTTTGTCATGGCAGCTCTAGGAAACTAATACAACTTTTTATGGCCTCCTTGACTCAAGTTGAAAGTTCAATATTGGCATCATAGCTAGGAAACAAAAATATCTACATTCCTTGTTGTAGTCTTTCTTCCCATTTCATTGCTAGTAATTTCCATATTGGGTCTGTTATCTGTGCCTTGTAAACAAGCGTTACGCTCATTTCTAGTCTTACTGCTAATATACAGTAAATGTGCAGATACTGAATAGATTTTGGAGAAGTGCAACATATAGTTGGACATGGGTGTATGTGTGTGTATTCAATATAATTTATACATTTCTCTATTCTCTTCTTTGTTGTGAGCTAAGATTCTCTGCTTTTGTGACTAGTACTCCTGAATACTAATCCTGAATTTAATTCACCAAAAATTGCCAAAAATAATAATAATATGGGGAAAGAGAGAGTGATAGAGGAGAAGAACAAACAATCAGGCAAGGGCAGTACTGTGAATTATTAGGGTCTATAATAAGCTTATGTTAGTCTAGAGGAAATGATCGTAAATATCATCAGTGAGCCCAGTTGGTCTTTACTGACTGCTAGACACATCCCTGAGTTCTGTCTTAGTCTCCAACTGTGTGATTACTACTGTCTGGAAGTAATTTGAACAACTAAAGGCACTTAATGGAAAAGGAATATGTCTTTAGAGAATCAACAGTAATTTTTTATTCTGATTACAAAGGAATGTTGACTGTCTGGAAACCTCAGTCATATTTGAAGCAGAAAGCATTGGCTATTAAAAGTGGATGATGTAAAGAGATGAGCAGAAACTTTGGCGATAGGTATACCTGGATTTAATTCTCACTCCTACCGCTTGGCAGCTGATAGCCTTAGGCAAGTTTCCTACCTCCCTGAAATTCACTTAATTCAGTCTGTAAAAATGGCATAATAACTTATTATAGCATCCTTTTAGGAATTTTAAATCAGTTATGGAAATAAAAGTACACAATATATAGACAAGTATGGATTCCTCAATAGGTGTTTGACCTTCATTTCTCCAGTATCCCACCCGCATCAAATAAAGAAAAATACTTTTTTTTTTCCTTTTTTTGTGGTACGTGGGCCTCCCACTGCTGTGGCCTCTCCCGTTGCGGAGCACAGGCTCCGGGACGCGCAGGCTCAGCGGCCATGGCTCAGGGGCCCGGCCGCCAGGCTCACCCGCCATGGCTCGCGGGATCCATTACCAGCAACGGAGGCCACCTGCTCAGGGCAGGCGGCCTCCTCACCACCACCGCGCCCCCACCAGTCGGAACGCCCAGAAAAAATACTTTTTAAAATTTACGAATATTTATTGTTTTAAAGTTTAAAGCCATAAAAATAGAAATAATCAAATGGCCTACTGTCATACCATTAAAAGAAAAAAAAAAGGTGTTTATGAGAGTCCATATTAGAATACAAATTTCCTTAGGCACCTGTTTATGTATGCTATTCTGCTCTTTACAATAAATAATAAAATTCAAAAAGACTTAATTCCTCACTTTTAAGACTTTATTAGTTTAGAAATTACATATTGACCTATGCTAAATTTTATACCGACCCATGCTAATGAATCAGTACAGAAAAAAAAAAAACACTGCACTCAAGCAAACTACATATATATATCTATATATCCATATCTACCTATCTATCTATCTATCTATATATATATTACTTAAATGCATTTATATCCTACCATGTCTCATAAAGCATTGTGGTAACTCGGGCAAAATACAGACAATCAAATATAATGGCAAAAGCACTTAATATAAACAGGGCCAAGGAAACATAGACAGAAGATGAAGAAAAGATGAGGGAAATTTGAACAGGAGGAAGTGTAGTTAATCGAGTTGTATGTTTTGACCTTAAGGGTCTCTGTGTGGGGACTTCCCTGGTGGCACAGTGGTTGGGAATCCGCCTGCCAGTGCAGGGGACATGGGTTCGAGCCCTGGTCTGGGAAGATCCCACATGCCGCGGAGCAACTGAGCCCGTGCGCCGCAACTACTGAGCTGTGCTCTAGGGCCAATGAGCCACAACTACTGAAGCCCACGTGCCACAACTACTGAAACCCTAGCGCCTAGAGCCCGTGCTCTGCAACGAGAGAAGCCACAGCAATGAGGAGCCCACACCACCACAATGTAGAGTAGCCCCTGCTTGCCCCAACTAGAGAAAGCCATGTGCAGCAACAAAGACCAACACAGCCAAAATAAATAATAAATAAATTATTTTTAAAAAAAGATTCTCTGTGGATAAAACAACATGTAAATAATTGGTTACAAAGCCACATTATTTGAAGGGCCAGACTGCACATTAACAGTCTGACACAAAGGGACAGCACAGGAAAACTATCAGAGATAAAGATTTTTAAATCTTGCAGTTTGAAACCTTTTAGAGCAAGTATAATGAGCGCGACACACATTTCAACACTCACATGTTAATCTCATGTTCAAAGTATGTCTCAAAGTCATTGGAAATAGTTGCTGTCTCTGTCTCTGATATGTAAAACAGATCTGTGATGTGTAAAACTCAGGAGGTATTGATATCACTTTTGGCATCTGAACAGGAAACAAAGTTGTTTTGCAGTGATAATAAAGAATGAAGTAAATGCAACAGTCAAATAAAAGACAAAGTACTGAGGGAATGTATTAACAAAACGAATCCAACTAAATTCTGGTGACCTGGGGCCTACGATTGTACACACTCCATGGAAATACCCCAGCCTAAATACTGGCAGTAGGAGGAAGGGTACTGCTAAGGCCCATCACAGTATAATCCTTTAAATGTCCCTTTCAAGGTTGTCTCCACTCAACACTGAGTATAGGAAAACTTCCATCAGGCAGAAACACTGGCTGCGCAATGATTGACCAAGAAATAACACACTAATGAATAAATGATGCTAATTTATTTCTATCCCTGACAACGGGAAACAGCACACACTCTGTGTCAATGGTATGTCCTCTTTCCCACTTTTCTAAATGGTCAAGTATGTTTTCCCTTCATTGCTTTATATCATGTGTGGCAGGCATGATGGGAAGTGGCTACCAATGGTTCTGTTATTGATTTCTACTTCATTTCACTGTGGCTAAAGAAGATACTTTGTATGATTTCAGTTTCTAAAAATGTATGGTACTGTATTGTGGCGTAACATATGGTCTTTCTGGAGAATGTTCCATGTGTACTTGAGAAAAATGTGTATTCTGCTGTTGTTGAGTGGAGTGATCTATATATGGCTGTTAGGTTTAGTTGGTTAAATGTGTTATTCAGTCCCCCTACCTCTGTACTGATCCTCTGTCTAGATGTGTTATCCAATTATTGAAAGCAAGGTATTGATCCAACCATTATTTTTAGAACTATCTATTTCTTCTTCAATTCTGTCAATGTCTGCTTCACATATTGGGGCTTGTTGGTACATATATGTTTATAGTTGTTATATCTTCTTGATAGATTGAACTTGTTATCAACATATAGTGGCCTCCTTTTCCTCTTGTGATAGTTTTTGATTTAAAGTTATTTTGTGTGATATTAACGTAGCCTATCCCAGATCTATCTTCCTTCCTTGCTTCCTTCCTTGCTTCCTTCCTTCCTTTCTTTTTCTTCTCTCTCTCTTTCTTTCTTTTTGTTACTATTTGCATGGGATATTTTTATTCTGTGCTTTAACTTTCAACCAACTTGTGTCTCTTGAAATCAAGTGAGTTTTTGTGCGGACAGCATAAACTTGGATTATGGTTGTTTTTAGAGTCCATTCTGCAATATTATCTTTTATTGGAGAGCTTAATCCACTTACTTTTTTCAAAAAATTACTTATGAGGAAGAACTTAATTCTGTCTGTTTCCTGCTTGTTTTCTGTATGTCTTATGCATTTTTTGCCCCTCATTTACTACATTACTGACTTCTTCTGTGCTTAGCCGATTTTCTTGTAGTGAACTCTTGATTCCTTTTTCATTTCTTTTTGCATATAGTCTATTGATATTTTCTTTGTGGTTATCAAGAAGATTACATTTACCCTTCAAAAGTTCAAACAATATCATTTGAATTGAAACCAACGTCAATAGCACACAGAAACTCTGTTCCTCTACAGTTCCATTCCTCCTCTTTACATTATTGTTGTCAAAAATTACACCTTTATACTTTGTGAGCTCAATAACATGGATTTATTATTATTTTATGCATTTGTTTTTTCAATCATGTAAGAAATAAAAAGTAGAGTTACAAGCCAGTAGCACAATACTGGCCTTAGTATCTGCCCATGTATTTCTCTTTACTGGAGATTTCTATTTCTTTATACAGCTTCGAGTTGCTGGCTAGTGTCCTTTCATTTCAACCTGAAGGTTCAATTTAGCATTTGTCATAGGGCAGTGTTAGGAAGTTGTAAAACAAACGCCCTCAGCCTTTGTTCATCTGGGAATGTGTTAATTTCTCCCTAAGTTTTGAAACCAGTTTGGCCAAATATAGAATTCTTGGTGGACAGTTTTTTTCCTTCAGCACTTTAAATATGTCTGGCCTCTTGCTTCCGTGGTTTCAGAGAGGAAATTAGCTATGAATCTTTTTGAGGATCCCTGCTTTGTAACAAATTTGTTTTTTCTTTCTCCTTTGGGAGAAAAGATTCTTTCTCTGTCTTTTGGCATCTGAGAGTTTGATTATACTGTTTCTTGTTGTGGGGTTCCTTGAGTTTCTCTTAGTCCTGAAATCAGGCAAAGATTTACAGCAACCAAACACATACTGAACCAGGGAAGAGGCAATTGGAAAATGGCAGGAAAGCTTTGTGGCATTTTACTTACCCTTGCCCCATCCACTGTTAGTGTAGTGATGGTCTTAAAGTGGTAGAGTCTTGATGCAGTGATAGTCTTAAAGTAGCAGCAGACCATTCCTAGTATGGGACCCTCAATCCTGCTTCAGGAGGGAGCAGAAGAGACCGTACTCTCAGATTATTATGTGTATCTGTTCTAACCTGTCTGGGAGCTACCTGAAGGACTGACACAAGATGCTTAACTGTGTCTTAGCTAACTTGGAACACAGTCTGGAAAAGCAGCGGTCATTGCTCAAAAACAGTGCAAGGTGAACTAACAAAGCACAAATGGCTGGGGCAGAAGACTGTGCATTGAAATACAATAGACCACATAAGATGCAGGAGCAAAAGTTGGGGGAGATTCTTTGGGAACTTAGAACATACAAAAAGTACACATGTGTCCAGAGAAATTAAGAAAGCCACATGCATACTCAAGATCAGATGCATGTTCTGAAAACGCCAGGGGAGTCTCTAAGCTTTTACCATGGGCTGAGCCCTGACCTCAGTGCAGGTCAGCTAAATGTTGAAGGAGTGATCCAGCAATCTGCACAATGGGGAGAGGTGTGTGGTTTTGAGTGTGCATGTGGATGTGCTTGTGTATATTTGTTTTTGTTTGTCTTAGGTGCAGGAATTCAAGGACATCTCTGTCAAAACATTAGCTAAACATGAACTAAAGGAACAAGACTTCAATGCCTACATACGATAAGGAGTACGGTTATTGCTAAAATAGTTTGGAAAGGTCCCTAAACAAACAGACTACTACAGCCTTCAACAATCAAAAGCCCTGAAAACCCTGGGAAAGTGAGAGAATCTGATTTCCATAGGCACCACATTATAATATGTGAAAGCCAAATGTTCAACCAAAAAAATCACAAGGTATACGAAGACATGGAAAAGTATGGTGCATTTAGGAAAACAAATTGATGAAACCATCCCTAAGGAAGCCCTGACTTTTCTCCATTGCATATTCTTGCCTCCTTTGTCATAGATTGATTGACCATAAGTGCATGGGTTTCTTTCTGGGCTCTCTATTCTGTTCCAGTGATGGATGTTTTTGTGCCGGTACCATACTGTTTTGATTTCTGTAGGTTTGTAGCACAGTCTGAAGCCAGGGAGCATGATTCCTCCAGTTGTGTTCTTCTTTCTCAAGACTGTTTTAGCTATTCAGGATCTTTTGTGTTTCCATACAAACTTTAAAATTATTTGTTCTAGGTCTGTGGAAAATGCCCTTGATATGTTGATACAGACTGCATTGAATGCGTAGATGTCCTTGGGTATGATGGTCATTTTAACAATATTAATTCTTCCAATCCGTGACCACGGTATATCTTTCCAGCTGTTTGTGTCATCTTTCATTTCTTTTATGAGTGTCATATAGTTTCCTGGGTACAGGTCTTTTACCTCCTTAGGCGGGTTATTCTTATGTATTTTATTCTTTTTTATGCGATTGTAAATGGGATTGTTTCCTTAATTTCTCTTTCTGATAGTTCACTGTGAGTGTATAGAAATACAAAATTTATATATAGAAATCTATTGTATCCTGCAAATTTACCAAGTTCATGTTTGAGCTCGAATAGGTTTTCGATGGTGTCTTTCAGATTTTCTATGTATCATGCCATCTGCAAACAGTGACAGTTTTACTTTTTCCTTTCCATTTTGGAGTCCTTTTATTTATTTATTTTTTCTTGTCTGATTGCTGTGGCTAGGACTTCCAAAACTCTGTTCAATAAAAGTGGTGAGAGTGGGCATCCTTGTCTTGTTCCTGATCTTAGGGGAAAGGCTTTCAGCTTTTCACCATTGAGTATGTTAGCTATGGGCTTGTCATATATGGCCTTTATTATGTTGAGGTATGTTCCCTGTATGCCCACTTTCTGGAGAGTTTTTACCATGAATGGATATTGCATTTTTTCAAAAGCTTTTTCTGCACCTATTGAGATGATCGTATGGTTTTTAGTCTTCAATTTGCTACTCTGATGATAAGAGACCTAAGACAGCTACAGAGGCTAAGTGACCTTTCCTTCCCTGAATGGGTAGGTATCCTTGTTCTGCCTTCTAATTGAGTTAGTATCTGAGTAAAGAACTGCCAGGTGTCATTTAGTTCACAATACACTGCTGTGGCAATATAGAAATGAATTTGCCTAAGTCATTTGGCTTTTCTCAATTATAGTAAATGAATATACTGAATGAATACTTCAACTTAAGGAAATGTTCTTAAAAATATATTAATGTAGGCAACTTCAGTGGAGAACTGAAATCAAAACAAAACATTCAGGTAAAGGGCTGAAATAAAAGTACACTCAGTTGTATCCAGTTTCCTCTTGTAAATCTCTCTTTTTAATTTGAGTGGACAGTCACTTGAGAATATCTGACTTGGGGCTAAGGAAATCTAAGCCTTCTTGGCCACACTGTATTCTCTTATGTCATTTACTAAAGGCACCAGTTGGGCTGCTGAAAAAAGAGTGGGAAAAATCAACCCCTCACATCCAAAGGGCGGCTCTTGAAAATATGTGGGTTGTTGTAGTTATTTTGCTCTTCTGGCCTCAGAAGTTCTAATCTTAACCTTAACCCCTCATAGAGAGAGACTTTGTAAACCAATTCCCACATTACTCATTATGTGACTGTTGAAAAAGGGCAACCCAGCTCTTTTCCTGTGCTTTCAACCAGTTATCTTCTTCAAAAATCTGTTTGGATTGTTATACCTTAATCTTGCCTGGCAAGGGACTTATGGGAAGGTTCTTACTGTTTGAAAGTTTGGTGCCAGTATCTGCAAAGAAAGAAGAAAGTGAAGAAGGAAAGATGTGTTTATCAAACATCCCAATAGTGAAGGTGTGTGAAAGCAACTTTTGAAAAAGTTTATCTGTCAGAGTTTAGCCATATTATTACGTTTTATTTTATTCATTGAAAATAAATAATTATCAATGAATCCTTTCTAGATTTTCTAGTTTCCCAAAGTTCCCTGTATTCACATTCTAAGAGGAAAAATGGTATTTTAAGTCACTGCTCTCCACCTTATATTATTTATAATCACTCCTCGTGACTTCTTCCTTCCAAGAAACGTGATCCTGAGAAGTGTCCTTTGTTTGTCTTTGTGGAATAAGTGATGAGGATGCGTCCTGGAGACCTGTGAGATGTTTAACTTGTGGCATAATGAAACTAGGATGGAGAGTTCTGGAAAGATCTGGAAAGGTGGCTTGTAGAGTGTGGCCAGATGTGGGAGAAGAGAGACGTACAGAGAGAGGGAGAGTAAATGTTCAGACGGAGAAAATGAAACATAATTAAATAAGTTTTGTTGTGTGGTGTGGGATGCAAGCCTTTCTCTCCCCCTTTCCTTCACAATCTCTTTGTTAAAGAGTGTGTTTTTCATTAGTTTTACTAAGATAGGATTTGCCGTTTTGTTTGGATACTGAGAATGGACCCATGGGAACAGTTACATTTGGGTTATCTCTGACTATCTTTAAGGAAGAACATAAATATTGGCCACACTATCTATGCACATGCTATCACCATGCCTTTTTTGTTCTCTGTTCATATATCTAAGTCCTCTTCTTTCTTTAAGGTCAATCTCAAATCTCATCTGAAATGTACATTTATTGATAGATTCAACCCATAATGAACTGTCCCTTCTTTGTCCTCCTTAGGTTCTGATTATTTATAAAAACTCATTTTTGAACTTAGAAACTGTCCAATATGATATATTAGTTATTTCATCAGCATATGTTATATCCTCAACACAATTATACGCTTTTGTGGGGCTGGGATCATACATTCTGTAATTTTTCTCAGTACTTACACTTACTTTGATAAAAAGCGCATTCATTCATCTAAACATCATTTATTGGGTGTTAATTAAATAGCTCAATTCAGTAAATATTGTTTGAATGAATGCATGCATGAATGAGGGAGTATGCAATAGGTAGCCTAATGTACCGCCCAATGTGAGAAAACCAAAAACGTAAACACAAAAGCAAGCCAAAAAGTGGACCAGGACTTTCTGTAAAATATCCTGCTTTTTGTTGGATGATGCCATGAAAATCAAGATGCTCCTGAAAGGTCTTAATAGCTGACCAAGAATAGTAAACAATTGAAATTCTCTCAGGCTTCTTCAACCCTATCACTGGACACATTTATACCTCTCAGGAGTGGTATTAAAAGAAGAGATTAATAAAGCTTTTATAGATGAGTTGATAAATCTCTAAAGATTTAAGTCTTCATTGCCTCCTAGGTTTTCTCTATTTTGGGTTTCCAAAAGATTTCAATAAACCACAGGATAATTAAAAATTAGACATTATCTTTCTTACCTTGACGTTTTTTGATGGTAAACACCTTTTTATTGTCCCCATAGTGCTGCTCAATTTCCACCAGTACAGTACTTAAGTGAATTTGGCTCTGGATGGTGGGATATGTAAGATGTAAATGAATTGTCTGTATATGTTTTAGAATTCTTCAAAAGGGCCTGGCCATGGAAATGCATTGAATATTACTTAAATAACTAAGATAACTTCCTCAGAATTATTATTCTATTCTGGTTAGGATACTATCTGCTCTGGTTTGTTAAAATTTCCCTTTAGAGTGGTTTTAATTTTGTTTCTGATAGGGTCCTAGGATT
This sequence comes from Tursiops truncatus, assembly GCF_011762595.2. Taxonomy (NCBI): domain Eukaryota; kingdom Metazoa; phylum Chordata; class Mammalia; order Artiodactyla; family Delphinidae; genus Tursiops; species Tursiops truncatus. The sequence continues at coordinate 150,492,576 of NC_047036.1, forward strand.
TATTGCCACACCCATCCTGCATCTGTTTTTCTTTGAATTACTCTCCTTGCAGTTTCTGATTCATACAGGGCCTTACAGGTTAGTGACAACCTGGCCATCACAACGCTGGGAAGGACAGGCCTACTTTTCAGAGGTGTTGATGTTTTCTGTACCTGAAGGTTTTCAAGAGATATCAATCTTCCTCACCACCTCCCTTGGCCCTCTTAATGGACTAAGCAGTTCCTCATGAAATTTCTGTAGGATATCTGTACCAACTTCTCAATATTGTTCCATCCTGAATCTAAATTCCTGGCCTCAAGGTAATGTTAGATTCCTAGCTCCAGCCCCTATTTACATAAGGCCTATACTAAGGAACGGAACCCACAGACATCAGTCCAATCTTCTTTCTCTGGATTTAATTTCTCTGTTACTTTCTGAAACATGCAGGTGTTTCTTTCTTTTAATCTCTGCTATGTGCTTTTAACTTTTTCAAAATTGACCCAGAATTTACGTGTGTCTCCAGTAAGAGTACATTAAATTGAGCTTAGTCTGCTATTCTACTGGCATATTTGAGATCCAGATAATTTGCTACTTAACTGGATTCAATGACCTGTATATTTCAGGCATCTAAAACTCACCATGTTCCAAATTTCCCTCCTTATAGTTAGTAATTTTCTTGGGAATCTGGATGACATTAAATGGAATAAAGTTAGCGAGTGGCCCAGGAGTGCCTGAAAGTTTGTTTGTCAGAGTGGCCAGGGAAAGTTAAGCAAGGAAGAAAAGCAAATGAAAAACAGAATCCCATTATTATGGCTGAGTTTACTCCCAGGATTCCATGCAGAGCTCTCTGTAGAGCTGGGATGGGTTATAACTTATGCCAGAGCTCTACGTGGGGCTGACACCATCTCATGCCAAGCTCTCAGTTCAGGGCTAACGTCATCTCTGGTCCACTCTGTGTAATGGAAACTTTGGAGGAATGGCCAATGTGTTCTGTGGCATAGGAAGAGAGAAATTGTGAATGTGACTTTCTAAATTGTGGAGGAACTAACCACTGTAAATGTGCCTTGAACTATGTTGTTTAATTTGACCAGTCAGATCAATGACTTTCCCCTTGAATGAAATGCTGCTACGTATATGAGCAGAAAAACAAAACTGGTATAAGGAACAGATAGCTAGTGGGAAGCAGCCACATAGCACAGGGAGATCCGCTCTGTGCTTTGTGACCACCTAGGGGGATGGGATAGGGAGGGTGGGAGGGAGGGAGATGCACGAGGGAAGAGATATGGGGACATATGTATAACTGATTTACTTTGTTATAAAGCAGAAACTAACACACCATTGTAAAGCAATTATACTCCAATAAAGATGTTAAAAAAAAAAACTGGTATAAGGAGATGGAGAGACTGGGAGTCTTATTTTCCCACCAATTAACTTTGCCTCTGACCATGACCTTCCCTTTGAGTCTCCTATGACTTGGGGATGATCGCAACCCCTTGGGTTGGGTGACGGCAACCCCATCTTCACTAGAACCTCTATAGTTAACTTTGATTTTTCCAACTCTGTCTATCCATCCCATGTGTGCAGTCAGACATTTGATCTTGGACTTTTACTGACAAAATGTGCTTGAATATAACCATTTCTTTTCACTCCCACTGCTACTATTGTCACTGCCTTAACTAGGGCTTTATCTTTAAGTTCTTTATATAAATATATAAATATCTATATATAAATATAATATACAAATAAATAAAATATAATATTAATTCTGAAGATTTTAAAGTCTTTTCTTGAGAAAGACTTTTCCTGATAAAGATACACAATATCTTATATAAATATTTTTGTATTGTCTGTTCTTTTCTTAGAATTTTAGTCATATGATTCTATCTCTTGGTTTGTCTAGAACTTTTTGATTGAATGCTGGCTATTTGGCTTTTTATGTTTTTCTCAGCGGAAACATTGTTTTGCTTCAAAATATTTTATTCTACCTGGAAGTAGCAAATCTTCAAATTACAATTTTTTAAATGCTTTCAAATATCAATACTATAGGTGTCACAAAATCCACGAAAATGACATTTAAAAATTACTGCCAGATGTGTCTCTATAAAACTTTTCCCCCACTTTTTTAGCTATATATTCTTTAACTGCCTCCTCATACGACAGTTTATATATTTTCGAAATAAAATTTTAAGAAATAAACTTTGTAGTTTTTAGACATAGATTTCTTGTAACATCGTTGATTACAATTTGCTTCTAGTTATTAATAGTTTAGAAAAGCTTCTTTCAGCTTCACAATTTATTATTGATAATGTCACATTAATTTTCATTGTTAACTTTGAGAAAACCTCTATGGATTACTTCGTCATAAATATTTACTATTATAAATGCATTACTGATTTCAGTACTGCTATAGGCTTGTGCATTACAGGAATTCTGATAAAATACTCATTCACACCATTCCATTACACACATTGTTGATGGAGTATATTCTTTTATTTATTTATTTATTTATTTATTTATTTATTTATTTATTTATTTTTGGCTGTTTTGGGTCTTCGTTGCTGTGCGCAGGCTTTCTCTACTTGCAGAGAGTGAGGGCTACTCTTTGTTGCGGTGCACAGGCTTCTCATTGCGGTGGCTTCTCTTGTTGCAGAGCACAGGCGCTAGACACGCAGGATTCAGTAGTTGTGGCTCGCAGGCTCAGTAGTTGTGGCTCACGGGCTCTAGAGCGCAGGCAGTGTAGTTGTGGCACCACGGCTTAGTTGCTCCGTGGCATGTGGGATCTTCCCGGACCAGGGCTCAAACCCTTGTCCCCTGCATTGGCAGGTGGCTTCTTAACAACTGCACCATCAGGGAAGCCTCTGGAGTATATTCTTGACAGAAGAAAATTTCCGTTTTGACTAAGCATTGATGAAAACTGAATCTTTGACTTATCTTTCACATGCCTGATGATTGAAGTAATTTTCCACAGAATAACTTCTGGTTTTGTACTTTTCAGTTGTTTTTTTTTTCTTCAAACGCACATGCTTTGAGAGCTGTGAAGTGCGAGACATGGCTATATTGTAAGGTGGTTTTTGTCCTTATGCTTCTGTGTCTTGTGCTAGTTAAGTCAGTAGAGTAGTCAGTATGAGTACTGGAAGTTATTCCTGTAATGGGATAGTATATAGTCAATTACATATGGTGATGTCTGAAAATCACATAATAGCCTCACTTAAAACATCTCCTTAGGGCTTCCCTGGTGGCGCAGTGGTTGAGAGTCCACCTGCTGATGCAGGGGACACGGGTTTGTGCCCCGGTCCGGGAAGATCCCACATGCTGTGGAGCGGCTAGGCCCGTGAGCCATGGCCGCTGAGCCTGTGCGTCCAGAGCCTGTGCTCCACAACGGGAGAGGCCACAACAGTGAGAGGTCCGCGTACCACAGAACAAAAGAAAATCTCCTTAGCCAGATTTCAAAAAAGCCTGTGGCCATTCCAATATGATCCAACATAGCGGAATATGATAGAAGGAAAATTGGCAAAGAAAGAGACGCTGGTCTTACCTGATGGAAGTGAAAATATCTCACTTTTGACAATTTTGCAAAAACCTATAATTACGTGAATTAATTTCTAGGGTTCTTCATTGGACCTAAAAAGGAACCCATAGAGTTGTGGAACAACAATAGAAGCTGCTGTGATGAGAAGCCCGGGCACCGCAACAAAGAGTAGCCCCCGCTCGCCGCAACTGGAGAAAGTCTGAACGCAGCATTGAAGACCCAACGCAGCCAAAATAAGAATAAATAAATAAAAATAAATAAATTTATTTTTAAAAAAGTAATACTCAGGTTTGAGGCATGCGAAGTATGATGAGGAAAAATTAGCTAATCCTTTCAGAACTTTTAAAATATCAAAATCAGTCTCTAAGATTTTAGCATTATATACAACATCGGTTACTTATTAGTGGTTTGGGAAGGCCAATTTAAAATTTTCTGAACTTACTGTATTGAAATTCACGACCCTAATGTTTTCCACATTGACTATATGAATGATGAAGTAAAGTCAATCATGTATTTCCTTTCCAACTGGGCAGAAAACAAAATTTTGAAAAGTGTTTGGACTACTGACTTTTGATTTCTTCTAAGGCAAGTGTATAGGTAATTTTTATTCCCTGGTTAGGAGAAAAATGGTGGAAGAGGGCAGGGTTAAGAATGAAGATTTCAAGAGCGTGAGAGTTAGACGACCAACCAGAGTTCCTAAGGTTCGGTGCCTGTAACTGTCGCCGCCGCTTAAGCCTGCCAAATCAGTGGTACGGCTGCTGCCCTCGTATTTGCTACCTCTAGAAACATTCTTGCCAGTAGTGGCGGCAGCGGGACTCAATTACCCCCTTTTCTCACTCTCTCCAGAAGCTCCAGATGGCGTCTTCTGTGGGCAACGTGGCCGACAGCACAGAACCAACGAAACGTATGCTTTCCTTCCAAGGGTTAGCTGAGTTGGCTCATCGAGAATATCAATCAGGTGATTTTGAGGCAGCTGAGAGACACTGCATGCAGCTGTGGAGACAAGAGCCAGACAATACTGGAGTACTTTTATTACTTTCATCTCTACACTTCCAGTGTCGAAGGCTGGACAGATCTGCCCACTTTAGTACTCTGGCAATTAAACAGAACCCTCTTCTGGCAGAAGCCTATTCGAATTTGGGGAATGTGTACAAGGAAAGAGGGCAGTTGCAGGAAGCAATTGAGCATTACCGGCGTGCATTGCATCTCAAACCAGATTTCATCGATGGTTATATTAACCTGGCAGCCGCTTTGGTAGCAGCAGGCGACATGGAAGGGGCAGTACAAGCTTACGTCTCTGCTCTTTAGTGCAATCCTGATTTGTACTGTGTTCGCAGTGACCTGGGGAACCTGCTCAAAGCCCTGGGTCGCTTGGAAGGAGCCAAGGCGTGTTATTTGAAAGCAATGGAGACGCAACCGAACTTTGCAGTAGCTTGGAGTAATCATGGCTGTGTTTTCAATGCACAAGGGGAGATTTGGCTTGCAATTCATCACTTTGAAAAGGCTGTCACCCTTGACCCCAATTTTCTGGATGCTTATATCAATTTAGGAAATGTCTTGGAAGAGGCACGGATTTTTGACAGAGCTGTGGCAGCTTACCTTCGTGCCCTAAGCTTGAGCCCAAATCATGCAGCGGTACGTGCCAACCTGGCTTGTGTATACTATGAGCAAGGCCTGATAGATCTGGCAATAGACACCTACAGGCGAGCTATTGAATTGCAACCACATTTCCCTGATGGTTACTGCTACCTAGCCAACGCTCTGGAAGAAAAGGGCAGTGTTGCTGAAGCAGAAGATTGTTATAATACAGCTCTCCGGCTGTGTCCCACCCATGCAGACTCTCTGAATAACCTAGCCAATATCAAAGGAGACCAGGGGAACATTGAAGAGGCAGTTCGCTTGTACTGTAAAGCATTAGAAGTCTTCCCAGAGTTTGCTGTTGCCCATTCAAATTTAGCAAGTGTATTGCAGCAGCAGGGAAAACTGCAGGAAGCTCTGATGCATTATAAGGAGGCTGTTCGAATCAGTCCTACCTTTGCTGATGCCTACTGTAACATGGGAAACACTCTAAAGGAGATGCAGGATGTTCAGGGAGCCTTGCAGTGTTATACTCGTGCCGTTCAGATTAACCCTGCACTTGCGGATGCCCACAGCAATCTGGCTTCCATTCACAAGTATTCAGGGAATATTCCAGAAGCAATTGCTTCTTATCGCACTGCTCTGAAGCTTGAACCTGATTTTCCTGATGCTTATTGTGATTTGGCTCATTGCCTGCAGATTGTCTGTGATTGGACAGACTATGATGAGCGAATGAAGAAGTTGGTCAGCATTGTGGCTGACCAGCTGGAGAAGAATAGGTTGCCTTCTGTGCAGCCTCATCATAGTATGCTCTATCCTCTTTCTCATGGCTTCAGGAAGGCTATTGCTGAGAGCCATGGGAACCTCTGCTTGGATGAGATCGGTGTCCTTCATAAACCACCGTACGAACATCCAAAAGACTTGAAGCTCAGTGATGGTCGACTGTGTGTAGGATACGTGAGTTCTGACTTTGGGAATCATCCTACTTCTCATCTTATGCAGTCTATTCCAGGCATGCACAATCCTGATAAATTTGAGGTATTCTGTTATGCCCTGAGCCCAGATGATGGCACAAACTTCCGAGCGAAGGTGATGGCAGAAGCCCATCATTTCATTGATCTTTCTCAGATTCCATGCAATGGGAAAGCAGCTGATCGCACCCATCAAGATGGTATACACATCCTTGTAAATATGAATGGTTATACCAGGGGTGCTTGAAATGAACTCTTTGATCTCAGGCCAGCTCCTATCAGGCAATGTGGCTGGGCTACCCTGGGACCAGTGGCGTGCTTTTCATGGATTATATCATCACTGATCAGGAAACTTCACCTGCTGAAGTTGCTGAGCAGTATTCTGAGAAACTGGCTTATATGCCCCATACTTTCTTTATTGGTGATCATGCTAATATGTTCCCTCACCTGAAGAAGAAAGCAGTCATCGATTTTCAGTCCAATGGGCACATTTATGACAATCGGATTGTGCTGAACGGCATCGACCTCAAAGCATTTCTTGATAGTCTCCCAGATATGCAGATTGTCAAGATGAAATGTCCTCATGGAGGAGACAACGCAGACAGCAGTAATACAGCTATTAATATGCCTGTCATTCCTATGAATACTATTGCAGAAGCAGTTATTGAAATGATTAACAGAGGACACATTCAGATAACAATTAATGGATTCAGTCTTAGCAATGGACTGGCAACTACCCAGATCAACATTAAGGCTGCCACTGGAGAGGAGGTTCCCCGTACCATTATTGTAACCACACGTTCTCAGTACGGGTTACCGGAAGATGCCATTGTGTACTGTAACTTCAATCAGTTATATAAAATTGACCCATCTACTTTGCAGATGTGGGCAAATATTCTGAAGCGTGTTCCCAATAGTGTACTGTGGCTGTTGCGTTTTCCAGCAGTAGGAGAACCTAATATTCAACAGTATGCACAAAATATGGGCCTTCCCCAGAACCGTATCATTTTTTCACCTGTTGCTCCTAAAGAGGAACATGTTCGGAGAGGCCAGCTGGCTGATGTCTGCTTGGACACTCCACTCTGTAATGGACACACCACAGGGATGGATGTCCTTTGGTCAGGGACACTCATGGTGACTATGCCAGGAGAGACTCTTGCTTCCCGAGTTGCAGCTTCCCAGCTCACTTGTTTAGGCTGTCTTGAGCTTATTGCTCAAAATAGACAAGAATATGAAGACATAGCTGTGAAACTGGGAACTGATCTAGAATACCTGAAGAAAATTTGTGGCAAAGTCTGGAAGCAGAGAACATCTAGCCCTCTGTTCAACACCAAACAATACACAATGGACCTAGAGCGGCTCTATCTACAGATGTGGGAGCATTACGCAGCTGGCAACAAACCTGATCACATGATTAAGCCTGTTGAAGTCACTGAGTCGGCCTAAATAATGACTGTGTTCACAGGAGAATTACCCCTGTACCTGAGCCTCAACCTTCTGGGGGAAAGGGAACAACTTTTTCCTTATCTGTACAATACCATGTTGCAGATGGGTGACAGACAATGATAAGAAATAGCACAGCCAGACTTGCTTCCTGCATGATCATGATCATGATAGGGAGAGACACAAGAGATGGGAAACTGCTGTTCCACAAGGAGTCTCCATAGAATTTTGCAGCAGCCAGGTGTCTGGAAGGTCTGGAAGGTAAGTGTGGAAGGTCTGATCTCCCTTGGTCTTCCATGGGATGGATGGTTAGTGTGGAAGGGAGATAGAGATTGCCCAGCCGTTTTGTGATTATCATGGATTGATTGAGTCTTCTGAATTAATATTTTTCTTTATATTTTGGGTATTGGAGCTTTTAAAAATGTTTGGTTTCAGGTATTTTTATTCATGTGAAGTGTGTATGATTCTCTTGAGATAAGCTTTTAAGCTAAAATATTCCTTGTTTTAGTTTCTGAACTCTACAGATAAATGGGGACTTTGCTGGTGTAGTCTTTTTATAGGTTTTGTAAACCACTTGAGCTTATATCAGTCATTTTAGTGTCTGACATAATGTTTGGAACTATCAGTGCTTTGTTGGTTTATAGATGATGGCTTAAATTCTTCTCCTGGTCCGTTTCCTTCTTCCCTTCCCCCCACTTTAAAAATTCTCCTGTAACTTGGCTAACAAAAAACCAAGTCTGATTCAAAACCTCCCAGAGTGTTTCTCTTAACCTCATCATCTGGTGCCAAATGAAGATCCTTAGGAGTGATTATTAATTCTGAAGGGCACAGTTGTGGTACTGTCACTGATGATAATAATAATGGATTTTGGCCTAGAGTTTTGACCTATTTCACCAGTGTTTTACCGTTGACTGCCCCTCTATGCTGCTTCCAAAAGTCATAGTGTGTGATAAGATTTTTACTTTCATTTCTAAAGTTTTTTTTTTTTTTAGTGAGTCCTGTTCTTCCTTTTTCTTTCAGCAGAAATAAAATCCCAGATAAGTATAAGTATTCAAATATTTGATCAGTAAGTCACAGTTATCTCCAGTACATTAAATAACTTTCATCAAAGAAACATGTTATAGGTAAAAAGCTCTGAAGGACCAGCTATGTATATGATAATTATGTTTCAGATCTTCTAGGGTATTATATATAATAACTTGTCTTCTGGACGTGGTCTTGAAGTCTCTATGGATTCAGCCTCGGTAGTAGCGAACTGCACTGCTACTTGGTTTGGAGTACAAATTAGACTTTAGCCCTCCTGGAGGTTGAGTTTTTGGTATTGAAAACCATAGGAGTGAAATTATTGTATTTCAACAAAGGATCGAGGGCTTGAGGCTTAAACAAGGCAACATATGTGTGGGAAGCAGTCAGCCTTGAGAGCAGGTAAGGACATGCCAGGCATGAGGCCGCTGCTCGAAGGGACTGTCCCTACTTGTTCCCCTCCTTATTCCATTCCATGGGAGATAAATCACCAGGGCCCAGATATCAGAAAGAATGTAAAATTTGACAAGCAAAGCTGTCTCCCCCTTGCATGTGCAGGTTATTTTTGATGCTTCTGGGTTTATGGGTTTTCTCCCAGGGAAGTTAACCTTGAGCCGAGACAGTCTGTAGATAATGTAAACCACCATCTGGCAAGCTTCCTTTTTCTAGTCTATTTAATCTGCAACTGTAGCATAATGACTTTGGAATTACTGTTGCTGTATTACCAAAATCTTAAACTAGGATATTTTTGACAAATGCGGTCCTTAGTTAATTTTTAGAGCTACAAACTGTCAGATGGCTCTGAAATGACAATTGTATGGCTATTCTTCAGGGTGATCACAATATGGTAATGGCCTTGAGGTATCACTAAAAAGCAGGAAGGTGTGAGTCTTCCTTTGGTTCCGGAGTGAAATGCGAGTTGGAGTTGGAAAAGAGGCCCACAACCAAGTGTTAGAGAAGGAAATGTGAGGTCATTAGTGAAAAACCAGGTTGAAGTTAAGGGGAAGAGGCATGAGGAAATGGTCAACTGTTACAGTATTACAAAGATCATCAAGAAGCATATCCATGAATGTAGTTTGTATTGCAATCTGCTGAAAAAGAGACAAATATCCCGGCCTGGCCTTCATGGAGATTATATTTTATTGATTCTGATAATAGATTATTGTTGAAAAGGGCCTCCTATAAATTATAACCATGCAAAGGCAGCAAGATAATTTTTTTTCCTTTATGTATGTGTTTCTCATACCTACTCGCTTCTCTCTTAGGGGAAGAGAAAATCACAAAAAACAAAATTGTCAAGTCTCAGCTATTCCTTTTCAAAATAATTTTTTTTGCAAAATCCAGTGGAGGCAATAGGTTAACTGTTAAGATTTGTAAGGCTCAAAAAGCTAGATTTTTACAAAGTGTAGCCAAATTTTATTCCATACATAATAGCTTTGGAAAGAATATGTGATGATGCAAAGTTGGAAAAAGGTGGTTTTTCTTCCGTGAATGGCTTCACTGTGTTGAGAGAAGAGGCACAGAAGAAATCAAAGTAATTAAACATGGGGTGAGTTTTCCTGATACGGGACTCTAGTGCTTTAAAATAGACTAGATAATCCTAGGGATAATCTGAGGGTAGAACAGACCAATGCCTCATTTCCAGTCTGGTACCCTGGAAGAAAACAGTGTATTTCCTTTGAGGTCTTGAGAGGTTTTTCTTCTGCTTTGTTTTGGTTTTGGTTCATTTTGTAATCAACCTTATTAAGGTATCATTTACATACAATAAAATTCAGACATTTTTAGTCAACAGTTCAGTGACTTTAATTAATGTATACATTTGTATAACTAGCACCCCCATAAAGATAGATAACAATCCTAAAACCCTAGAAAGTTTCCTCCTAGGCTTTTGCAAAAGTATCCCCATCTCCCACCCCAAGGCCACCACGGATCTGCTTTTTATCTTTAGAGATGACTTTTGCCCAGTTTAGAATTTCATGTAAGTTGAATAATACAGTAGGTGCCCTTCTGATCTGGCTTCACTTGCTCAGCATATGGTTTTTGAGATTCATTCATGTTGGGATGTTTTAAACCAGGACTTTAGCCTGGGTGGCTGATGTTGTCTTGTGGGATTCGAGGGACATTGTTCCAGCTAATGATTAAGAACTCTCCAGACAATAGGGGCTTCTTAGACAATGGGTGAATTTCCAGGATGTCCGGCCCCCTTCCGAGAAGGAGGGAGGTAAACAAAATGTAAAAAAGGTATCTGTCAAAGAACCAATCAGGAAGCCTGGGACAGGTTCCCTCTCTGGTCCGAACAGAAGCTAAGAACCTATCATTAAAAATCACAATTGAATCCACACTTTGCATAACAGGAAATTAAGACCTATAAAAATGCATGTTCACGCCCTGGGCGGGTTCCTTCTTCGGCCTCCTGCGTGAGGACCAAGGAACCCCGGTGCACCGGCCTTCAATAAACCTCTTGCGTTTTGCATCAGCTTCCGACTCTTGTTGTTTCCTGGGCGAGTCAAAACCCCTAGGAGACCGCGAAGGTCTAACATTTGGGGGCTCGTCCGGGATTCCACTCGCCCCGGACCACAAGAACATCGGGAGTTGGAGGTACCAGGTAAGCTCGAGCTTGATTGTCTGTTTGTCCCTTGTTCTTTGTGGGCCATTATCGGAGGAAAGCCGTAAGAATCGGCTTATTATGGAATCTGTATCGGACCTCTGGCTAGGCAGACGTGCTAATAGCCGGCGTCCATGAGCCCTAGGGGACGCCCTGGTGGCTCATCTGGAAGGAGAGGCAAACTCTGTCTCCCCTTCACTCGGTTTCGGCAGTTCCCTTTGTGATAACTGCCATCTGAAGAGGTTTCGGTTTTGAAGCGAGCTCGCGGCGGCCCATACGTATATGTGTTTTGTGGAGTTCTAACTGTTTCTGTATTGTGGTCTATTCTTCTTCTCTGACGGACGACAATGGGACAAACTATGACGACTCCTCTTTCCCTTACCCTAAGCCATTGGACCGAAGTTCGGGCCAGAGCCCATAATTTTTCGGTAGAGGTAAAGAAAGGAAAGTGGCAGACTTTGTGTGCCTCTGAATGGCCAACATTTCAGATAGGATGGCCCCCTGAAGGATCCTTTTTATTAGACAAGATTAGGTTGCTGAAGTCTAAGATATTTAATATAGGACCCCACGGACTTCCAGACCAAGTACCATATGTCTTGGTCTGGGAAGATTTAATTCTCTCCCCACCTCCGTGGGTCCGACCCTTTGTTTCCTCAACAGGTACGTCCGCGCACACATCAGCAGCGTCGGAGATATTAGCCCTAAAGAGAAACCCCAACACGGAAAAGCTACCCGGCGCCCCAGATCCACCGAAAGCAATTTATCCTGACCCGCAGTCTGATTTGCTTCTTTTGGATTCCCCACCGCCTTATCCTCCGGCCCAAAATCCCCTACCACCTAGAGGACCCCCAGCTCCACTGCCCTCGGCACCAATGGAACCATCCATGGTGGAAGAAGAAAGGGGTCCCTCAGCGGGCGCTAGGAGCCGGAGGGCTATCTCCCCGGACTCCACTGCCCTACCTCTTAGAGAATATGGCCACCCCGATGGCCAAGGGAATAGACCTCTCCAATATTGGCCCTTTTCCTCTGCAGATCTTTATAATTGGAAAATGCATAACCCAACTTTTTCCGAAAATCCACAGGCCCTTACCGCTTTAATAGAATCCCTTGTTTTCTCCCACCAGCCCACATGGGATGATTGTCAGCAGCTGCTTCAGACTCTCCTAACGACTGAGGAGAAGCAACGGGTTCTTTTGGAAGCCAGAAAAAATGTATTAGGTGCCAGTGGGCAACCTACCCAGCTGCCTAATGAGATTGATGCTGGTTTCCCAGTCGTCAGGCCAAACTGGGATTTCAATGCCCCGGAAGGCAGGGAGCGCCTGAAAACGTATCGCCAGGCTCTGGTGGTGGGTCTCCATGGAGCGGCCAGACGGCCCACTAATTTGGCTAAGGTAAGGGAAGTAACCCAGGGGCCCCAGGAATCGCCAACTGTGTTCCTGGAACGTTTAATGGAAGCCTTTAGACGCTTTACCCCTTATGATCCAACTTCGGAGGAACATAGGGCTACTGTAGCAATGGCTTTCATTGATCAAGCGGCCCCTGATATTAGGAAGAAATTACAGAGGCTAGATGGCTTGCAGGGATTTTCGCTTCAGGAGTTAGTAAAAGAGGCAGATAAAGTATATAACAAAAGAGAAACCGAGGAAGAGAAGGAAGAAAGAAAGCAGAAAGAGCAGGAAGCCCATGAAATAAGACGGGATAAGAGACAAGAGAGGAATTTAAGTAAGATACTGGCCACTGTGGTTGGAGGAAGAAATATAGGGGATAGAAATAGGCAGGAAGGGCGAACGGCAGACAGAAGGCGGCCATTAGACAAGGACCAATGTGCCTACTGTAAAGAAAAAGGACATTGGGCGAGAGAATGCCCTAAGAAAAAGAATGGAGGAAGGCCAACCAGAAACAAAATCTTAACATTGGAAGAAGACTAGGAAAGTCAGGGCTCGAACCCTCTCCCCGAGCCCCGGGTAACTCTTAAAGTGGAGGGGGAACCTGTTCAATTTTTGGTAGATACCGGAGCCCAGCACTCCGTCCTCCTCCACTCAAAAGGTCCTATCTCAGCTAAAAGGTCATGGGTGCAAGGAGCCACTGGGAATAAACAATATTCATGGACCACACGAAGGACAGTAGATCTTGGGATTGGACGAGTAACTCATTCATTTTTGATCGTTCCGGAATGCCCCTATCCTTTGCTGGGAAGAGACTTGCTCTCCAAAGTAGGGGCTCAAATCCACTTTCAGCCAGAAGGTCCCACCATAACTGACAATAAGGGAAGATTACTCCAAATATTGACTATGAGATTGGAAGATGAATATAAATTATATGAAAAACCTTCATCTCTACGGGTTAATGTCACAGATTGGGTAACTCGGTTCCCGCAAGCCTGGACAGAAACCGCTGGTATGGGGATGGCTAAAAATCGGCCCCCAGTACTAGTGGAACTCAAGGCAACTGCCACCCCAATAACGGTTCGTCAATACCCCATGAGTAAGGAAGCCAAAGACGGCATCCGTCCTCACATACAGAGGTTGCTGGAATTGGGCATTCTGGTAAGATGTCAATCCGCGTGGAATACCCCTCTTTTGCCAGTTAAGAAACCGGGAACTAATGATTACCGACCAGTGCAAGACCTGCATGAGGTAAATAAACGAGTGGCGGACCTCCACCCCACAGTACCAAATCCTTATAATCTGTTAAGCACTCTTCCGCCCCAACATACATGGTATACTGTTTTGGACCTTAAAGATGCTTTTTTCTGTCTAAGACTTTCTCCCCTCAGCCAGCCCTACTTTGCCTTCGAATGGAAGGACCCAGCATCGGGAATATCTGGCCAACTGACATGGACTCGTTTACCTCAGGGATTTAAGAACTCCCCTACCATCTTCGATGAAGCTCTTCATCAGGACTTAGCGTTATATAGAGAATCAAATCCACAGCTAACGCTACTTCAATATGTTGATGACATCTTATTAGCTGCTGAAACCCAGGAAGATTGTATCAAGGGAACTGAAAAACTGTTAACAGAGCTTGGAACCCTGGGATATAGAGCTTCAGCCAAGAAAGCACAAATATGCCAACAACAGGTCAGTTACCTGGGGTACCTGTTAAAGGGGGGACAAAGATGGCTCACGGAGAGCAGAAAGGATACGGTGGCCCAAATTCCGGCTCCCAAAAACGCCAGGCAAGTTAGAGAATTTTTGGGGACGGCCGGATTCTGTAGACTATGGATTCCAGGGTTTGCCGAGCTGACAGCCCCATTGTACCCCCTAACCAAAAACAGCACTCCTTTCGTTTGGGGCGATAAGGAACAACGGGCTTTTGACCAAATCAAACGAGCTTTACTTTCAGCTCCAGCCCTAGGACTGCCAGATGTAACCAAACCTTTTCATTTATATGTGGCCGAAAATAAGGGCATTGCAAAAGGAGTATTGACTCAGAAATTGGGTCCCTGGAATCGCCCAGTTGCTTATGTGTCAAAAAAATTGGACCCTGTGGCATCAGGATGGCCCACCTGTTTAAAGATAATCGCTGCAGTGGCCGTCCTAGTCAAAGATGCTGACAAACTAACTTTAGGACAAAATCTAACGATAACAGCTCCTCATGCCCTGGAGAATGTAATCCGTCAACCACCGGATAGGTGGCTAACTAATGCCAGGATGACCCATTACCAAACCCTGTTGCTAAACTCAGATCGCATCAAGTTTGCTCCAGCCACAGGACTCAATCCAGCTACCTTGCTACCTGATCCCGATTTAGAAGGCTCCACCATCATCCATGATTGTCAGGAAGTGTTGGCTGCAGCACACGGTAGTAGACCAGATCTGACGGACCTACCCCTTCCTGATGCTGATTTTACTTGGTTTACTGATGGGAGCAGTTTCCTGGAAGGAGGTAAGCGTCGGGCTGGGGCAGCCGTGGTAGACGGAAAACAAGTCATCTGGGCAGCTGCGCTACCACAAGGGACCTCAGCCCAACGAGCTGAATTAATTGCCATGACAAGGGCATTGGAGATGGCAGAGAATAAAAAGGTAAACATCTACACGGACAGTAGATATGCATTTGCTACTGCTCATATCCACGGTGCCATCTACCAACAGAGAGGGTTGCTAACCTCAAGTGGCAGAGAAATTAAAAACAAAGACGAAATTGTGGCTCTATTGGTTGCACTTATGCTTCCCACTAAAGTTAGCATCATTCACTGCCCTGGACACCAGAAAGACAATACCCCAATAACTAGGGGTAATAATATGGCTGACAAGGTGGCCCGAGAAATGGCATCGGGAGAAGTCATTTTAGGACTGTCAGATAAAGTTCCCGAAAAACCAGGCAGCGACGAGGAAATCATCCCGACCACAACCAAAGGAACTTTGTCCCCTCAGCAAGCAGAATCCATGTTACAACAGATTTATAGATGGACACACCTGGGGACTAAAAAAATGATATCCCTGTTACATAAAACCGGGTACGGAACCCCTGGATTGACAAAATTAGCTGAACAAATTGTACAGGAATGTGTTCCATGTCAACAGGTAAATGCTCACAGGGGAAAACTTGAAACTGGAAAAAGGCTCAGGGGAGACCGCCCAGGAACTTACTGGGAGGTGGACTTTACCGAAGTACGTCCTGGAAGGTACGGTAATAAATACCTCCTAGTTTTTATAGATACTTTTTCAGGATGGATAGAAGCCTTCCCAACGAAGAAAGAAACAGCTGCTGTGGTAGCCAAGAAGATCCTAGAAGAAATTTTTCCTCGATTTGGGGCGCCAAAGGTAATAGGGTCCGACAATGGTCCAGCCTTCGTCGCCCAGGTAAGTCAGGATGTGGCCAGATATTTGGGGACTGTTTGGAAATTACATTGTGCATATAGACCCCAGAGTTCAGGTCAGGTAGAAAGAATGAATAGAACTCTAAAAGAGACCCTAACCAAATTGTCCTTGGAGACTGGCGGTACAGATTGGACAGTGCTCCTTCCTTTAGCCCTGTTCCAGGTTAGGAATACACCTTCCCGGTACCATCTTACTCCTTTTGAGGTGCTATATGGGGCCCCACCTCCCCTTCTCACCTTAGGAGAAGAAATAAAACCAGACTGTCAAAATAACACTGACTTGTATGCTAGGCTATTGGGACTCCAACTGGTCCAAAAGGAGATATGGTCCCAACTCGCCGAGGCCTACCAACCGGGAACACCGGGAGAAACTCATCCTTTCCAAGTCGGAGACTCTGTATACGTCCGTCGGCATCGAACCCAGACGTTGGAACCTCGATGGAAAGGACCATACACCGTCCTCCTAACCACCCCAACGGCCATAAAAGTGGACGGCATCGCTGCCTGGATCCATGCTTCACACGTGAAAGCTGCACCAGCGGCGGCATCATCAGGATGGCGGGCCCAAAGAACCGACAACCCGCTCAAACTCAAGCTTCTACGAACCTAAGACTTATAATTTTGGTTTTACTGCCTTTACTGACTGTAAGTGATTTTAGCCCTCACCTGCCCCAACGTCTAACTTGGCAGGTAATTTCTCAAACTGGAGATATAACCTGGTCTGTAGGGCGCGGTCAGCTAACTGCTACGCGGCAGGAAGCTGAAATAAGCTGAGTCATCCTTCCTGTGGCCACTGCGCTTGCGCTAAGTATACTAATGAGGTTTTAAAGTAGCGACCTATCCGATGCTGGCTCACAAATCGCACCATCGGCGAAAGCCAATCACAGAGCGACACATGTTCTTAATCCCTATATAAGCAGACTGCTATAGGATTGCGGGGTCTTCCTTCCATCTTTCTTCAACCAAGCTGTGCTCCAATAAAGTGTGATACGAGAAGAATCTTGCGTGTGGCGGCTCGTTATTCTGCTGGTCGGAAACGGCCCGCCGCAAGTGGTGCCGAAACCCGGGAACTTCGCGCCCTGCATGGAGGACCGATTCAGAACTCGACACACGGAGTGAATCGTCGGATCAAGATCCGATCTGGGTGCCATCAAGACTGACGAGAATTGTTGAAGAAAACTTCGGAGAAGATGCTGAGCTGGATGTTCCTGATGATTCTTAATCGAAGTCTTTGTATTAGTTGGAATTCCACAAAGGATTATTCAGATTGTGCAACTGAGTGCTGCCAGGCTGGAGCCCGTTGCCTTTGGAGATTTTGCCTCTTGGCTCTCTTCTGCCTTTTCCTTCTTTGGGGAGTGGGTGGGGGTAGGAATCTTTGGAGTCTGCTGTGTATTTGGGATTATGCTGTGTCTCTGGTTGGTCTGTCGTGTGCGTATCAGGGCACATCGAGATAGGGTCCTGCTCACTCAGGCACTTCTGGCTATTAATGAAGGAGATTCTCCCGCAGCCTGGCTCTCCGCCCTGAATAATTCGAAATGATTGCCCTTGCACCTCTATAGGGAGTCCTGATTGCCCTTGCACAGAGAGGCCTTGTCGCCATCGCACCTCTATAGGGAATCAGCCATTATTCTGAGGCAGCCCTTGCACCCTGCGGCCCTTGTTGGCATTGCACGCAGGAGGGTGCCTCAGACATGCCAACAGAAAACTGCCCTCGTACGGGCTATGTTCTGCTTGGTGTTCTAATAAATAAAAAAGGGGGAGATGTAGGGCGCGGTCAGCTAACTGCTACGCGGCAGGAAGCTGAAATAAGCTGAGTCATCCTTCCTGTGGCCACTGCGCTTGCGCTAAGTATACTAATGAGGTTTTGAAGTAGCGACCTATCCGATGCTGGCTCACAAATCGCACCATCGGCGAAAGCCAATCACAGAGCGACACATGTTCTTAATCCCTATATAAGCAGACTGCTATAGGATTGCGGGGTCTTCCTTCCATCTTTCTTCAACCAAGCTGTGCTCCAATAAAGTGTGATACGAGAAGAATCTTGCGTGTGGCGGCTCGTTATTCTGCTGGTCGGAAACGGCCCGCCGCACTGGTCCATTAGCCATACTGCCCCTCCCTGGACCTGGTGGCCAGACCTTTTTCCTGATGTCTGTAAACTGGCCATAGGAGCTCCCTATTGGGATCTAGAGAGTTATTATGATCAGCATAATGCTCCGTCCCAACTTCTAACTAAAGCTGATTACTCCGGAGAGGGTTGTAAAAACCAGGTCCGAAGAAGTTGGCTCAGAACCCTCTCCTTCTATGTATGCCCCGGGTTCCATTGCCCCCGATCCCTGAATTATAAATGTGGGGGAACTGAAAGTTTTTATTGCCAAAACTGGGGATGTGAAACCACAGGAGATACTTATTGGAGACCCACCTCAACTTGGGATTTTATTACAGTAACAGCCAACTATACTCATACTCCTTATAGGGGTCCCCAATCCCTAGTCCCCAAATGTTCAGGATGGTGCCACCCCCTCAAAATTTCCTTTAGTAATCCTGGAAAAAAAGATAAAAAATGGATAAATGGCCATTCATGGGGCATTAGATTTTACAAGAATGGATATGATTTGGGAATATTGATGACCCTTAAGCTAAAAATTGAGACTCCTGCTCCTGTGTCGATAGGCCCAAACCTTGTAATTAGCCCCCCGTTACCCCCAGCCCCTAAAAATAATGGGACCTCTGGGCTGAAAGAGACAACGATTAAGCCTGGAACCCCCCAGGATAGAATGCTTTCTTTGGTGCAGGCAGCTTTTACGGTCCTTAATGCTACAAACCCAGAGGCTACAAAATCATGTTGGCTCTGTTATGCTGCCCCTCCCCCTTATTATGATGCTATAGGATATAGTTCTAATTATACTAATGTCAGCTCCCCGGACCATTGTCGATGGAAACAGGAAGGGAACAGTAAATTAACTCTGTCTTCGGTTTTTGGAAATGGTACTTGTGTAGGAACACCTCCCCAGTCCCATCGACACCTTTGTCATGATTTTAACCTCCCTTCAGGCTCGGGATATCTTGTACCTCCCCAAGATGGATGGTGGGCATGTAACACGGGGCTAACCCCTTGTGTTTCTCTAGAAGTTCTCAACACTTCAGCTGATTTTTGTGTACTAGTGCAATTAGTTCCTAGACTTATCTGTCATTCAGATTCGTCCTTTCTAGATGAATACGAGGGAAGAAAAAGATGGAAAAGAGAACCTATAACCCTCACGTTGGCCATGCTCCTAGGACTAGGAATAACTGCTGGGTTAGGAACAGGAACCACAGCCCTCATACAACAACCCCAGTATTATGCAAGTTTAAGACAGGCTGTAGACATCGACCTTCGAGCATTAGAAAGTTCCATAACTCAACTAAAGGAATCACTCACCTCACTTTCAGAAGTGGTGTTGCAGAATAGAAGAGGCCTAGATTTGCTGTTTCTTAAGGAAGGGGGATTATGCGCCGCTCTAAAAGAAGAATGTTACTTTTATATTGATCATTCAGGAACCATTACCAAAACCATGGATAAACTCAGGGAACGCTTAGATAAAAGGCAAAGGGAGAGAGAAAACGAAAAAGGATGGTTTCAATCATGGTTTGATAAATACCCCTGGTTTACCACCTTAATCTCTACTCTGTTGGGACCTCTTATTGTTTTATTGTTGATTTTAACTTTTGGACCATGTATTCTAAATCACTTGATAGCATTTATTAGAGAACGTATCAGTACTGTACAAGTTCTAATGCTAAGACAACAGTACCAAAGTTTACGAACAGAAGATTGAAATTCCATGATTGGAATCAATAGTCACAAGAAAAAGGGGGAAATGTGGGACTCGAGGGACATTGTTGCAGCTAATGATTAAGAACTCTCCAGACAATAGGGGCTTCTTAGACAATGGGTGAATTTCCAGGATGTCCGGCCCCCTTCCGAGAAGGAGGGAGGTAAACAAAATGTAAAAAAGGTATCTGTCAAAGAACCAATCAGGAAGCCTGGGACAGGTTCCCTCTCTGGTCCGAACAGAAGCTAAGAACCTATCATTAAAAATCACAATTGAATCCACACTTTGCATAACAGGAAATTAAGATCTATAAAAATGCATGTTCACGCCCTGGGGGGGTTCCTTCTTCGGCCTCCTGCGTGAGGACCAAGGAACCCCGGTGCACCGGCCTTCAATAAACCTCTTGCGTTTTGCATCGGCTTCCGACTCTTGTTGTTTCCTGGGCGAGTCGAAACCCCTAGGAGACCGCGAAGGTCTAACAGTCTGAAGGCACCTATAGGTACATCTGAGTCTCTGGCATTGTCACTGTCTGTTCTTGGCTCAATATTTTCAACTTTACTAAGAAGCACAAGGTTGAAGTAAGGAAGATCACTGTCAGTATAATGGAGGTGAAGTGGGTTCTGTTATATAATATTCTCAGCATAAATTGACCTGCTTGGAATCATTGTGTTGATAATCGACAAGGATACGCTTCCTCCAAAACCTTGATACTATAAAACTTCTAAAGGACGCTGTCCTAGGACTCTTTTAGTTTTCATTTTTTGGGAAACATTTCTGGAAAATTCAAATGCTCGCAACCTGAGAGAAGCAATTATTCACCTGAAGGCTAACTCTGCTAAAGTTGAGTTGTCCGACCTTTACATGCTGATAGAAGCCAAATAGCCTTGCAAAACAATGCTCTCTTATTGGATATAAGCATATAGATTGTTTAAGATGGACGTGTATATGCAGTAAAGTGAAAAAACAAAGAATCTTTGAGTTTCCCTTGCTGGGTTTTTTTATTTTTTCATTTAAGTTTCTATAGCATATGCTAATAATTCACAGTAACCTCAGGTTAGTTTTAGGTCCACTCTTTACATAAATGTTGAAGTACTCCATACCCACCTTTTTTCTACCTTCCTTCTTTTCTTCCATCTTTCCTTTCTAACTTCTTATAATCCATTATACTTAATCCTGCATTTGCTGAGGTGGCAATTAGTGTAGGAAAATACTGTGAAATTTTGCTGTTCAGAATGCATGTTGACCAAATTCTATATTGAGAAAAGGTCTGAATTTACCCAGAGTAACCCTTTCTCAGCGTCTTTGAATAAAGGCCATAGAAAGTGGGCTATATATAGTATCCTGACAGGTATGTAGAATTCATAGCAATTGCCCTCAAAGAGCTTACCTAGCGTAGATGCATATGAATGCATTTAATGATTGTTTTATTGGCAGCAGTGCCAACATACACAGTCTGTTTTGTTTTATATCATTCTCATTACCTGCTCTTTACCACTGTATACATTGCTAATGGCGTGGTTTCTATGGCTTGTGAATTTCACCGCCAAATAATATGTAATTTATTGCACACTTCAGTGTAGAAGATGGAGACTCCATAAATTTTCGTGTGCTCTTTGCCCCTTTGGAATGTATTACACTGAGATCAGTCAAAGTAATAAATTTATTTCAAATGTGCGTGATAGGTAGACATCAATTAGGACTGATGGGCAATATTTCTTCTTCCAGCAACATAACAGTTTTTAAAGATGAAGCCATTGAAGATGGAGTTACTGAACATGGGACTCAGCTCACTGGGATCCTTCTTAGAAAAATAAAGGACAACTTGGATTGGATTTGTGTGGCTTATTCAAGTAGTAACTAATCAGCTACATCTTGGTGAACTTAATTTGTCACAATCGTTTGGTATTTTATTAACTCTCTTCCCACGACTCTCACGAGAACGGATCATGAGTATCTTAAAACATACTAAGTTGTCTTCCATCCCTGTTAATCTAACTACAAAAGCACACTTTCCTTATCCAATGCAACTTACTGTCTTTTAGAGTGGCTGGGGTTTTAATTCTCTACAGAATTAAAACCAGCAAAGAGAAACATTTTCAAGAGCCACCACATTGTAGAGCCTTAGAAAGAAGACTTTAGAATTAAGGACAAATATATCATTTTATAGCTAAAGCACCTGAGGCCTAAAGTAGGCAGGTAACCATCGAGGTCAGGGAAAGGGGTGGAAGATCAGGTTTCAAGCTGAGAAAGAGTCTACAGGGACTCAATCTGAGCAGGTCAAAAACTGAAAGGAGACCACGAATGTTCTGGGAAGGCTGGCATCTGGCCTCCAGTGTGGGATTCAGATGGGGAGTGGCTCCTGGGGGAACTGAGCTTCTGCAGTAGGCAGAGAAGTCCACCTCATCTCCGGAAAGTGCCACTGACATCAGGGAGTTGAGGGGAAAGAGCAATGAGTTCCAGTCCACCTGAGAAAGCAGGCCAGTCTGATTAACTCTGAATTTAGGCTTATTTCAGATACTTCTTGAGAAAGAACTTGGACAAGAGCAATTCCCACACAGCCTCTTTTAAATCCATGCCCAGTATTTTCTGGTGGAGCTGCTTAAACCCTCCAAGTGACTCCAGTATTTTAATTTCACTCTGTATTTAATTCCGACAGTTCTATGATTGATTATTTAATGGGCAAATAAGTAGGGTCACAAAAGAGTGTGAATGTATTTTACAGGATGAGGATGGGCGGAGTGGAGCAGTCTGGAATGGGACACCAATAAAAAGGGATCTTGATAAAGTAGAATGTCTTATTAGAAATGGAGAGGAATTCGCAAGGAAATTAGTGCCTGATACCACGCCCTTCTCTCTGCATGTCTAGAAGCTAGTTTCTAATTCTATTTTCATAGGAGATGTGCCTGTGATGAATTGTCTTTTACCTCCACACGATTTATCACATGGACATATTGTGAAGTTTGTGTGAGAGAAAGCAAGTATGAGAAATTGTCTTGCAAGCAGCTATAAGCACTGCCTGGAACAATCTAGGATAGAAGGGAAAGGAAAGGAAGGTGGAAACAAAGGAGAAAGACAGCTAATGATGCTGGAGTCTCTCGCTGGGATTTGTGGTATCTCTTTTTGAAACTAAGTACAGAGAGTCAGAACTTGACTGATTGTTTCTTTATCACGGTTTGTTTTCATTTTTGCTTTTTTCTTGCTCTCTCATCAGTTATTCCAGCCAGTGCCATGTCATTTTCAGTTTCAGTAAGCATACCTGTCTTGTTTCCATTTGCATTATTCATGCAAACGTTGATTGAACTGATGACCCCGAGTTATCACGGAAACATTAGATACACCAGTTGATACATTTCTTAATTTTAGAAAAAAATTCCCGAGTGAAGGTTAAAATAACTCCTCTTCAATTTGTCATTTACAAAAACTTCTCCTAACATACAATACCTCATTGCCTAACAATGCCAGATAAATGAAGAATTCCTATGTATTCATGAATGCAGGCTAGTCTGTATATTTTTTGGCAGGTATGACCGTTACCGAGGGTAATGGCCTTGTTTGCTGGCCATGTCCTGTCTCCTAGAAAGTTGTACTTTCTATTGTCTTTCAGTTGGTCCATGGGATATCAGAGGTGAATTTATAAAACTATACTTCCCTTTACAATTACTTTGTTTTGTTTTGTTTTATTTTGTTTTACTTGAAGTGTAGTTGATTGACAATGTTGTGTTTCAGGTGTACAGCCAAGAGATTCAGATATATATATTTCTTTTTCAGATCCGTTTCCTTTATAGGTTATTACAAGGTATTGAATATAGTTGCCTGTGCTATACAGCAGGACCTCGTAGTTTATCTACTTTATACATAGTATACACTTACTTTGTGTGATCCACGCTGGTCAGACCACATAATTATCTTCACTTCTGATATAATTTTTTCAGGTCCAACCTCAAATCTTTGATGAGAAGATATTTTAAAATAAGTTTAGCATGTGTGTGCTCTAAATCCAACAGTAGTTATTAGAGATATGATTTTGCACTAGGTATTCCTCTCTTTTTTGTTCTTGGCCAACCCATTGAAAATTCGTTTTTATTTTCTGGTTGGTTTGCTAGATGTTTATGACTATAATAAAAGTCTTAAATTTTGTCTCATATCTTAAAGCACAATCTGAATTAGCAATGGATATTGTGCTATACATAGGGGCTGTGATATAAATATAGTTTCTAACTTCAAAAACATATAACCTAGAAGGGAACACAGACACATATGCAGCAATCATGGCAACTGCATTTGTTTACTAAGTGAAATAGCACTGAGATGGATAAAGTGCTAGCAAGCCTTGAACAGGCAAATCAGCTTCAAAAATAGATGCGCAGTTCTTTAAAAATCTTTTTAACATTTTTCCAGGTACATGTAGAATATAACTTAGCATAAAAACGGTATGGGTTTGAGGATATGGGGAGGGAGAAGGTTAAGCTGTGACAAAGTGAGAGAGTGGCATGGACATATATACACTACCAAAGATGAAATAGATAGCTAGTGGGAAGCAGCCGCTTAGCACAGGGAGATCAGCTCGGTGCTTTGTGACCACCTGGATGGGTGGGATAGGGAGGGTGGGAGGGAGACAAAAGAGGGAGGGGTTATGGGGATGTATGTGTATGTATAGCTGATTCACTTTGTTATATAGCAGAAACTAACACACCATTGTAAAGCAATTATACTCCAATAAGGACGTTAAAAATAAATAAATAAGGAAAAGAAGACTGACTCATCCAATTAAAAAAAGAAAAGAAATTCTCTTGTCCTGGATTCAAGAGAAGGGCTGAAGTAAAAGGATGAGGAAGAACAAGAAGAGGAAATGTGAGTGTGGAGAGGGTAGGAGGAAGAGCAGAAGGCAAATAAGTGTATGTGCTTCCCTTGCCATCCCTGACTTTTTTTTTTTTTTTTTTTTGCGCTTCAGGAAAACCCAAAAGCCAGAGAAGAGCACGGAGGTGGTCACCACTGCATGTGAACAAAAAGGTGGAGAGAAGAGAATGGTGGTAATCTGGGCAGGCAACTGGAGGATGACCTGAGTGCATCTCGCCAGGGAACGGTCCCTGTTCCACAGAACCCCTGAAGATGCCAGGCTCTTATGTTTCGATGGGGGGCCGAAGGCGTCTGTGGGGTCACCACATACATCACTCCTGGAGGTGTTGTTCACTCTTTGTAAAGAGTGTCCCTGGTGAGGTTCCACATCTCCCTCTGCAGGACCCTGCCTTGCCCTCCCAACCCGCCGAGGTCAGCAGGCAACATCCCCAGTTAATCACCAGGTGTGGTGAGATATCTGAAGTGGCCCTGGTACCCCCCAGTTCAGGCGTCCTGGGGAAAGGGTGAGGAGGACAGAGGCACCGGGGCTTCTTCTCACGCAAGCAGACAGCTCACCTGGCCCAGCGCTGCTGCATCCCTGTGGGCACGCGGTAGCCCTGGCATCCGGTAGGGGACACTGCAGGATCCACACCTGGCTGGGATTTGCCCACCCCCTGGGGACCCCTCAGCCTCTGTGGAGCCCCACTGAAGGGCCTGGGTCACCTCATGGCACCATTTCTCAACCTGAGGTTCTATAGATTTTCCATAGATGTGTAAAAATTGAATACAACACAGACACAAAATGAAGGCAATTCAAAGCAATGCTAATTTAGGATGAGTTAAAAGCCCAGGTTTCCAAGTTAATTATGACCTTAAAATTAGATAACAAATACATCTGGTTTTATTACATGCTGAAAAGCAGTGTCTTCTACAAACTTTTCATGTTGGGATACAGCAAAGCTATAGAATTTATGATTCTATGACCACAGCATCAGGATATTTTTAAATTAAAAAGCACAGGCAAGTTTGGCTGGGGTGTTAAAGAAAGAAAAATGATTATTAGGGGAAAAGGGAACATTGCGGTTCTCTGCCCACTTCCACTGTGCTGGTCTCATGATGGGCCGTGTTGCGTGTGGGCTGGAGGGACAGGGTCACTACTCCCACCTGTGTCATCAGACCTCCCACTCCTCACAGCGCCCAGGTGGGAGGGACCCACACTTTTCACCGTGGAGCCCCAGAGCCTCCCCTTTCCTCTGCATCACTTTCACTGTTCAGGGGACCAATCACTTGAATGCCGCCCGGCCAAATGCCCAGGTTAAATCGCCCCTGTAGGACAGGTCTCTGCTACCAGAACACACTTGGCAAAGAGCAGCAAACAGGCCCCAGTGCCCTGGGGATGTGAGCCCTGGGGATGTCAGGGCCCAAAGTGACTTGCAGGGTCTGAGTAGCCCCCTGGGTCCCACACACCGACCCCAGGGAGCCCACCTCCCCACTGACTCCAGTCCCTGCCTTTGTGTGGCAGGTTCTGGTCTGACACCTGTGACGACTGTGACCTGGAGGCCTCAGCCTGAGACTCAGAGGGGATGGAGCCTGCGCAGCGTCTGGCAGCTTAAATGAGACACGAGGCCAAGGAAGGAGGGCCGCCTCTCTGCTCCCCCTCCGCTCCTGAGTCAGCTAGTGAGTGCCGGTTACTTCCTGTCGGAGCTGTACAGATTTAGCATAAATTTTAGATATAGGTCTTACTTTTAACAGTGAAAGGCTGTTACATCAAGCAAAATTGATCTCTTTTTCTTTTAAACATTTCTATGTAAGATAACACACAAGTATAGAAAAGCACCCTCCGCAAAGGGAGGGCTCAGTGAATTACAGTGGGCGCTCCACTCTGGGGAGCAGTAGTTTTTCCCTCTGTAAAAGCCCAGATGCTTCTGAGAAGCTCCTCTCAGCTTCCTTACTCTGGCCCGACCTCCACAGCGGAAATCCTAAAGGGACTGGATTCTCCCAGCCCTCCAGCACCCTCCACTACTTTCTGATTGTGCTGCCACACTCATTTTGAGTTATTTGTGTGTAAATCACTGCACTTGGAATATACGTGGAGTAACTGATTTCATTCTTATAACCGAATAAGTTAGCACTTATTCTTCTCCCCTTCTACAGGGGGCGGCCGGCTGCTGGGGACGTCCTGTATATTGAACTGGGTGTTGGTAACAGATGTGTTTATATTTACAAGAAACCATAAAGCTCTATGCTTAACATCTGTGCCCTGTACAATACACCAAGGAAACTTCAATTAGAAAGAGATGCCAAAAAAATTTCCCCACAAAACAAACTTCAGGGCCCGGTGGCTTCCTCTGATTTCTACCAAACATTTAAGACAGAAACGATGCCCGTCTCCTACACACTCTTCCAGAGAACAGATACAGAGGGAACACACCCACACTGCTTTCATCGGACCAGGAGAATACTGATGTCGTACCCGCAGCAGATATTACAGGACAGGAGAAATTACAGGCTAAACACTTCTGAATGTCGATGTCAAAATCCAAAAGCAAATATTAGCAGTCTAAATCTAGAGGTTTTCAGAAAGGAAGGAAACTGGGATTTCGTGGTGGTTATTTCCAGTGGTTGATGTGAACAGGATCACTGGGTGTTTGGGCGCTGCTTGGGAACGTGGAGAGAAGGGACAATGCCATCGGGTTAGTGGAATGAACATTTGGTGACAGAGATTAGGAGGGCCTGGGTCATCCTCAGAGACAGTCCTGGGATGGGGTCTCTAGGCTGTGGCTATGGAGGGGTCCCTCTAGAAGGGCATGGGCCTCTCTCCTGTGCCACTGCAGGGTCTAGGGATGGATGAGGAGTTTGTAGGGGCTGGTTTTTGATGAGGAAGGATGAGCAGGGAAGGTGCGCCCTCAGAGCCAGTGCAGCCACGGCCCCTCCCCAGCCAGGCCGTAGCCCAGGCTACTCAGACAGTTGCTCACATCAATAGTCAGGCGACAGTGGGGCACGCCAGCTTGACCCACTAAACCACCAAGCACAGCCCAGCAGGCCACTGTCCTCATTAATCAGCACTACCTGTGCATCCAGGGCTGGTTGTTGAAGACCAAGCTAATTTGTTAGAGATGTGCCATGTGGGCAACTGGCTTGGAGAGACCAGGGCTCTGAGCCACGTGGAGACAAGCCGACCACTGGTCAGACCACCAGGAGGCTCACCCAGTGTGTGAAGACGCTGAGGGAGGAGGGACGTAGATGGGACCCCCTGATCCTTCAAGGGACCTTCTTTCAGGGATATTTAAGAGCTGTGGGGTCAGGGATCAACATGTAAGGGGGGCAGCGGGTCAGGCATGGGCCCTCCTGTTGGCTCAGACCCCTCCTGTCCTTGGAGCAACCATGGGGCAGGCAGGAGGATTGGGGGCATGGAGGGAGGGGAGCCCTGGGCTCATGGGTCCAGAGCACCATCTAGAGGATTCAGGGGTTCAGGGATTTCTGTCCCAGGGAACCAACTACATTCCTGTCCCACATCCATCTGTCATCAGCTTTGCGACTCCGGGAAAGTCACTTAAAATCTCAACATTTTCGTGCCATGTACCATAAAATATGGTTCACAGCACCTGCCATGAGTTCCCCACGGGGCTGATGTGGGGATCACAGGAGATGATGACAGATATTCTTCACAAGCTCTAAAACATCACACCCATAACCTTCCCCACTCCCCTGCCCTGTGGCATCCAGGTCCCCTCTCTGGAGGCAGCACTACCACATTTCTTGCTTATTCTTCCAGACATTTAATATTTGCACACTTAGGTAGCACTTATGAAGTAACCATCATTTTTCATCAGGGTCTACCTGATTTGCTGTATTAAGCTTCATCATGTAATACTAATAAGTGGGCCCTATTAACGTTTCCATTATCACAGAACAAGGAACTGAGGACAGAGGGTCTGCATAACTTTCCCAGGTTCACGTGGCTTCTGGTATGATTTGAATCCAGACCATCAGGCACCAGCCCCCACTCTGTCGGTCACTGTGCTGTGCTCCCTTTCTGTATTATCTCACTAAATAAAGTCATGTCCCCGTGCAGTCAGCCTGCTGGCTATTTTAAGTGCACACCACATTGCAACACCCTCTTCTCAGCCCAGCTTCGATTCACTTGACTCCCCTAGACTCCCCTAGGAGGCTGGTGAACAAAGAGAACAGACGTGTGACCTGGGAATGAATTGACACCTCTGCATGGTCTTCTCCCAGCAACATATCAATAGTTCTCTCAGTTTTTGTTGTGTTTTCCTGGATCATGACTCGGGTACCAAGAAGAAAAGGAAGATTATAAAGGAGTCAAACATAGGATGCACAAGAATATCATCTGCGATCAAGATAATCTGCTGGCGATTCGCAGCGGTGGTTCAGGCACATCAGAATCAGCATCTGGCCAAACAACAGGGTAGGGACACAAATAGCACCCCTACTAACCACTCCATTGAAGGTACTGTGGAAATAATACCAGCAAGTAGATTCAGGAGCAATGGCTGTAGTTTGTACAGCAGAGCCTGGATCTGGCTGAGGGAGGATTGGGCAGGGAAGGTGCCCACTCAGAGCCGGTGCAGCCACTGCCCGCTCTTAGGCAGGCCTTAGTCCAAGCTGCTCAGACGATTGGTCAGTTTCTAGTCAGTGAGACCCTGGGGGCGTGTAAACTTCATCTGTTAAGCCACCAAAACACCAGCCCAGTAGACCCTGTTCCCAGCTAATGAATATTAACTGCTCATCATCCAGGTTTGATCAGTTGAAGATGATGCTAATTCTCTGTGCAACTGTCATGTGGGCAGTTGGTTTGGAATGTCCTGGGTTTTGAGTCAGTTAGGGAGTCAAGTAGACTACTGGTCATTCAGGGTGGTCACCTGACCACCAGGAAGTCTCACTGCAAATCAGCTGCTAGGATCAAGTGCTGAGGGGGAAGGGAGGAGAGATGAACACATATTTGGATACCCCGGTCCATCAGGGGGTCTGCATTTGGGGGAAAGACATTGTATTTGGGGTCAGGGATTGAAACGTAGAGCCAGGAGGTGGGTCCAGATTTGAGCCATTCTCTTGGGCCAGGCACCTCCTCCGAGTACCAGCTGTCTCCCTGCAGCATCCTTGGGGCAGGAGGATGTGGGAAAGGGAGTGAGGAGAGCTCTTGGTTTGTGTATCCAGGGCATGATCTCATGTCCATGTGTTCAGGAATCTCTATCCCACCCCTGCCTCAGACCCATCACTCATCAGTGTTGTGACTCTGGGCAAGTTACTCAATCTGTCTAAATTTCAGTGCCCTGAACCATGAAATATGGGTCACAGCCCTTACTCTGCCCACCCCACAGTGCATCACAAGAAATAATATTCTTTCCATGAGCTCTATAACTTCTTACTCATGTCATCAATGTGAAAAAGTAGGCTCTATCCTCCTGTTTGTAGCCTCCTAGGTGCCCTTTCTGGAGACGACCTACTTATTCTTCCAGGCATTTAATACTTGAACATTTATGTAGGTAGCACTTATGAAATACCCATCATTTTTCTTCAGGCTTTGTATTTACTAATTTTTAGCCTCAGAACATAATACGAATAAGCAGGTCCTACTAATATTTCCATATCCCTGGCCAGGGAACTGAGAAACAGAAGGGCTAAGTAACTAACCTTCCCAGGTACACGTGGCATTCAAATAGGATTTGATTTCAGGCCATCAGGCACCAGCACCCATACTCTCCCTCATTGTGTTGTGCTGACTTTGTACTTGTCTCATGTAAATAAAGTTATTTTCCCCATGTGATCAGCCTGTTGGGTATTTTAAGTGCACGCTCAAATGCAAGGTCCATCTTCATAAGCCCTACTTTGATTCAGGGGACTCCCCGGGCAGCTAGTAATAAGGAGATCTGAAGTTTGACCTCTGAATAAGTTAAGACTTTTGCCAGGAAGATGTCAACACCTCTCACTATTGTGAATGTATTTCCTAGGAACTTGTTTCAGGAATATGAAGAGAAAAAGACAAGGATTCAAACCAAGGATACATATGGGGATTGATCCTCCGTGAAGAAAATATACTGGCTGGCCCTCACCGTCATTCAACAGCTCAAAATGAACATCTAGTCCCAAAGAGTTGAGCCTCAAATATCATCCCATACAAGCCACTCCATTGAAGTCACTGTGAGAATTCCATCCTGAAACTGATCAAGAGTAATGACTATAAAAATGTTGTCATATTATCCTTTGATTGAGATATAATTCACATTCCATCAATTCACATTTTTTTTAACTGTGTGATTCAGCTGCTTTTAGTGTACTCAGGTTTTGCAATCGACATCTCTAATTCCAGTACATTTTCATCATCCCCAAGAGAAACCTCATACCTAGTATCAGTCATTCTCATTCTGTCCTCCCCTTTCACCCCAGCCCTGGGTCTTTCTGTCTCTATTGATTTTCCTATGCTGGACCTTTCATATGAATAGAACCACACAATGTGCGGACTTGTGTGTCTGACTTTTGCAGTAAGCAAAATGTATTCAAGGTGCATCCAGGTTGTAGCATGTATCTGTCCTTCACCCTTTTAATGGCTGAATAATAGTCATTGTATGGATATAACACATTTTATTTTTCCATTCCTCAGTTGGCGAATAGTTGGGTTGTTTCCACTTTTTGGCTATTATGAATAATGATATGACAATATAACACTCATGTACAAGTTTTCGTGTGAACATATGTTTTTTATTTCTCCTGGACATATACCTGGGAGTGGAGTTCCTGGGCCATGCTGTATCTCTGTGTTGAACTTTTTGAGGAACGGCCAAACTATTTTCTTTTTCATATTTGCACCAGCGATGCTTGAAAGTGCCAATTTCCCCACATCATTGCCAACACTTGTTTTTAAAAAAATTATATGGCACAATAGTGGGTATGAAGTGGTATCTCACTGTGGTTTCAGTTTGCATAATTTTGACTAATAATTTTGGACATGTTTTCATGTGCTTATTGGCAATTTGTGTCTTCTTTGGAGCAGTATCTATGCCGATTCTTTTTCTCATTTTTAAAATTTGGTTATTTGACATTTTATTGTTGAGTTGCCAGTGTTCTTTATATATTCTGAATACTAGGCTTTATCAGATATATGACTTGCAAACATTTTCCTTCATTCTGAAGGTTGTATTATGTCTTTCTTGATGGTGTTCTTTGAAACACAAAGGATTTTAATTTTGATAACGTCCAATTTCTTTTTCCTTTTGTTGCCTGTGCTTTTGCTATCATATTTAAGAGTTCATTGCCAAATCCAAGACTATGAAGATTTATCCCTTTTTTTCTTCAGAAATTTGTATAGTTTATCTCTTATATTTAACTCTTTGATCTATTTTAAATTCAAAGTCTATTTTGTCTGATATTGGTAGAGACACTCCTGCTCTCTTGGTTACTATTTGAGTTTTCTCACTGAGTTTGGAATTCCCTTTTCTATCCTTTAACTTTCAACCTGCTTGAGTCTTTTGATCTCAAGTAAGTCTCCTGTAGACAGCATATAGTTGGGTCATATGTTTTTACCTATTCTGCCAATCTCTGTATTTTGATTGCAGAGTTTAATGCATTTACATTTAAAGTAATTGCTGACAAAAAAAGACTTATTGCTGCTATTGTGCTGTTTCTTTTCCATCTGCCCAAAGCTTTTTTGCCCCTCATTTCCTGCATTCCTATCTTTCGTTGTGTGTGTTTAGCTGATTTCTTACAATAAAATATTTAAATTACTTTCTCACTTCCTTTTGGGACTATTCTATAGCTATTTTCTTTGTGTTTACCATGGGGATTACCTTTAACATCCTAAAATTAAAACACTCTAATTTGAACTTATACCATGTTAAACTCAACAACATCCAAGTTCTTGAAGCTAAAAGAGCATCCTACTATCTCAATGCAAAAGACCTTCTCCAAGACACACTGCAGTTTCTGCCTGGCTGGGACATTGCCCCAGAGTGGGGTTAAGTTTAAGGAGTTGAAGGAGGCATACATTTCCATCCTCTGGATCACTGCTCACCAAAAAATACATAATGCCAGGCACATATGTAATTTTGAATTTTCTACTGAACACACCAGGAAAATGAAAATGGTGAAGTCAATGTAAATAATAGATTTTTAATTCAGTATCTGCAAAGTGTTAGAATGTTTACATGTGGCACGAGAAATGTGGTCATATTACGAGGGCTTGAGAGCCGCATGGGGCAAGATAGAGGACAAACAGCATGCACTTGAAACTCTAAGAAGTGAACGCTAACAGGCAGATGGGGCCTGGAAGTCCAAAGTTGAATAACAGCCCATAA
Source organism: Tursiops truncatus (assembly GCF_011762595.2). Lineage (NCBI taxonomy): Eukaryota > Metazoa > Chordata > Mammalia > Artiodactyla > Delphinidae > Tursiops > Tursiops truncatus. The sequence continues at coordinate 150,525,489 of NC_047036.1, forward strand.
CAGGGTGATTATGGTGGGTTTTTTTCCTGCCTCTGTCTCCCAGCTTAGGCAAGGCACGCAAAGTCCAGCAACAGCTGAAAGTTAAAACCATGGGATCAACCTTTTATTTCTAGCCAGACAAGTGAGAAAGTGGGGGGCTTGGATGTTGAGGAGTGAGGGGGTCATCCCCATTGGTCTTTTTCTCCCCAGTTACCACATCTCCCCTGCAACCTCAGTGATGGCAGAGGCCTTCACTGAGAAATGGCCTGTGTCTCTGGACAAAGGAACAGGTTAAGAGGCTCCTATTGTCTGAAGAGTGTGGGGGCATGCCCGTTATTTTCCTTTCTTTTCTCTTGCTATTTAAATTGACAAGAACAGATACTACACTTGATCTTAGCCAAAAGGCTGAGATGAAATAGACAAAATAAACTTTAAGCTAAAATTACTGTCAAGTATAAATTTTACTAATATAGTAATTCCAAAGGACCACAGAGCAGGGCAGTGGCTTTATTGAGAACCCAGGATTTCCGAGTGTCCACCATGCTCACTTTTAAATCATCAGCACAGTCCTATATTTCAGAGATTTAGGTGAAGTGACTTGCCCAGGGTCACACAGCTAAGTGAGAGTCTTCTGGGACCAACAGTAACTTTTGCAAAGGCGTCTCTTGCTATACTTAATCACTGCCACCATCTGACACTCACATTCTTTCTTTTTATACTATTCTGTTTCCTTGGGTCAAAGAATCCGACCCCTGAATTAAAGTTAAATAGGAATTAGTGGCAGATCAAAAGCCAAAATCGCTTCAAGATATTCTTTTAATTCCCCCAAGTAATGCCTTTAGTCACAAAAATATAGAACAATATAGAAAATTACAAGTCAAGTGACCTTAGTGTTCACAGGCAAGCACTAATACATTTTAATGTACCATGATATTAAAATAGAAATAACTATGAAACATTTTCTGCGGAGAAGCAGCCCCTGCGGCAGGCAGCAGAAAGGGACAGGGAGGCTGCATGGCGCCCAGGCCCCCAATGGCCTAGGTCTCACCCTGCAGCTCACTGTTGATGCGTCGGAACGCTGCTTCCTTCTCGGAGTCTAGGTCTTCAGTGGCGACAGGGAAACCCAGCTCAGGGCCTGGGGGCAGCCTCAGAGGCTCCCCTTGCCGGTGCGGCAGCAAAGGAATCCTGCCTTTTCGGGGCCTGGGACTGTCAGATGTGCGGGAGCCCTTCCTCCAGGGCCCATTCTGCCCTCCTGTTGCCTCTGCATCTTTGTCGGGCTGGCTTTTCCTCTGGGAAACCACCGGAGCTGCAGAGGGCGACGGAGGGCCATCCTTGCTCCCTTTCTTTGCAGACTTTTGGAGCAGCCCTTCCGGTATGGCGGGACTCCTCCTTCCCTTCACTGGCAGGAAACCTCGGGTGGAGACATATGAGCTCGTGATGGCGTTTCTTTGGGGGCAGGAGCTCATACAAGTGGTCTACAGTTTCCTGGTGGATCTGTCTTCTGCCCTCTTGGCGTGGAGGTCTCTCTGCAGAGGTCCAGGCCTGGGCACGAAGAAAGAGCCCCCCAGGGGCCTAAATGCAGATCGTGCGCCCCCGGTGTCATTGGGGCCGCTTCTCTGGTCATCGTTCTTCCCTGTGACTGTGGGGACTTCCTCCTGCTTGGCCATCCCTTGCCCGCTCTCTTCCAGGGCCCTCAACACCGTCTTCTCTGTGCTGTAGTTCGGGACACAGCTGTGTGTCGTGGCCGGCACTGGCTGCCCCCGCGCCACACTGACAGTGACTGTGTCCACTGCGGACACTGAGCTGCGGGACGTCGTGGGGGTGCGAGCACCCATCACTGCCTTCTTCCGATGGCCTCGCCTGCAGATGGAGATAAGGACCCCCATAAGGAGTGCAGCGTCTGCGGGATGGTAGAATGGGGTCTCAGAGACTCTGTGGCAAAGCGCAGATGGCAGAGTCACTGGACACTTGTGGGCCGGCCTGCGAGTGGATAGCCGGCCATAGACAGCTGGGTCCGGGCCGGACATGGGAAGTCGGTGGGCGCGGGGAGCGGGCTGGGGGCAGCCGAGCCCTCCTGGCAGGTGCTGGTCCCCCAGTGCCCGGGGCGGGGGTGAGGGGCAGGGCCTACCTAAGTAACTGCCCCTAGAGAACTTGGGTGAGGTTGGTCCTTGGTTAGAGAGCTGGGCTCTGAACACTCTCCTTCAGCTGCCACCTCGGCCAAAAGCGGAGTGCGCTCTCTTTGGCCTGTTGCTGGGATGCAGCTCTGGAACCTGTGAGCGAACAATGGGCGTGCCTTGGCGGGGCACAAAAGTTTAGGGAGGGGTGGCGCATGCGCAGAGTACACGTCAGGCCCTGGGGCGCACAGGTGAGGATGCGCGCCCCTGGACCATCTAGCGCTTCTGAATCTCCCGGGGATCTGAGGGCTGGAGGTGTTTGCCTTGAGGGTGATGAGCTTCTTGGCAGGGCAGCTGCCCCTTCTCCCCCGGCCGGCTCTAACTGTACAGGATGGGTCCCCGGCCACCAGAGCAGGAAAGCTGGAGAGCAGGGTACCTGGCTCAGCAGCCGCCGCCCGAGGTGGCAGATTTGGCATCAGCGCCTGTGCCTCCGCCTGCCCTCTCACCTGGTAACATTGGAGGAGAGAGCCGCTAAGAACAGAAGTGCAAAAAAAAAACAAAAACAAACAAAAAAAACCCCAGAAGTGCCCAAGCCAACCAGATCCTGCTGGGGTGACAACTGAAGGGGCAGGCAGGGCGGGCTGGGAGGGACATATATACCAGGTCCAAACCCAGAAAGATCTGAAATGCACGAGTCAGAGTGAAAGTCCAGAATCATCCTTGGGCTTTGGGCTGAGCTGGAAGTATAGCCAAACTCTTCAAGGTCTCCAGCGCCACCTGCAGTTTCTGCCTGGCTGGGACATTGCCCCAGAGTGGGGTTAAGTTTAAGGAGTCTTAGTTCCCCTACCAGGGACTGAACCCGGGGCCCCAGCAGTGAAAGTGCTGAGTCCTAACCACTGGACCGCCAGGCAATTCCCTGTATATGTATGAAAAAAGGATACCACAGTCTCAGAGGGTGGCGTTGACGTCATATAAAGGTGACACGTATGACAGCTATAACAAAGAGTGGAAGGTAAAAGAATCTATATGGATATAAGCCTTCTGAATTTTATTTAATTGGTAAAATATTAACTCTAGACTGTGAAACAATACATATACATAGTGTTATTCCAAGAACAATTAAAAAATGACAAACTCAAGAAAATTGGATAACCTCAATAGTCCTATATTTAGGAATTGTGGACAAGATAGCTAAAACATTCACATATGTGTTTTGTGAAAAGTTTTTCTCTTGGTTAATTGCCTAGGAGTGGGTTTTTGGGTCATATGGTAAGTATGGCCCTCTCAGCCAGCCCTGGTCACCACTTCAGGTGTCACCCCAGCAGGATCTGGATGGTGTGGGCACTTCCGTTCTTAGCGACTCCCCTCCAGTGCCGCCAGGGGAAAGGGCAGGAGGACGCAGAGGCACTGCTGCCAAAGCTGCCGCCTCTTGTGGGAGCTGCACAGCCAGCAACCTTGCTCCACTTTTCTGGGCGGGGATCCCGTCCAGTACAGTTAGTTACCCCGACAGCACTGGGGCGCGGCCAGGGGAGAAGGGCCAGCTGTCCTGCCAAGAAGCTCATCACCCTCAAGGCAAACACCTCCAGCCCTCAGACCCCCGGGAGATTCAGAAGCGCTAGATGGTCCAGGGGCGCGCATCCTCACCTGTGCGCCCCAGGACCTGACGTGCACTCTGCGCATGCGCCACCCCTCCCTAAACTTTTGCGCCCCGCCAACACATGCCCATTGTTCGCTCACAGGTTTCAGAGTATAAAAAGGCAACAGGCCAAAGAGAGCGCACTCCGCTTTTGGCCGAGGTGGCAGCTGAAGGAGAGTGCTCGGAGCCCAGCTCTCTATCCACGGACGGACCTCACCCAAGTTCTCTAGGAGCAGTTACTTAGGTAGGTCCTGCTCTTCACCCTCGTCCCGGGCACTGGGGGACCAGCACCTGCCAGGAGGGCTCGGCTGCCCCCAGCCCGCTCCCCGCGCCCACCGACTTCCCGTGGCCGGCCCGGGTCACCCAGCTGTCTATGGCCGGCTATCCACTCGCAGGCCGGCCCACAAGTGTCCAGTGACTCTGCCATCTGCGCTTTGCCACAGAGTCTCTGAGACCCCATTCTACCATCCCGCAGACGCTGCACTCCTTATGGGGATCCTTATCTCCATCTTCAGGCGAGGCCATCGGAAGAAGGCAGTGATGGGTGCTCGCACCCCCACGACGTCCCGCAGCTCAGTGTCCGCAGTGGACACAGTCACTGTCAGTGTGGCGCGGGGGCAACCAGTGCCGGCCACGACACACAGCTGTGTCCCGAACTACAGCACAGAGAAGACGGTGTTGAGGGCCCTGGGAGAGAGCGGGCAAGGGATGGCCAAGCAGGAGGAAGTCCCCACAGTCACAGGGAAGAACGATGACCAGAGAAGCGGCCCCAATGACACCGGGGGCGCACGATCTGCATTTAGGCCCCTGGGGGGCTCTTTCTTCGTGCCTCTCTCTTCTCTGCAGAGAGACCTCCACGCCAAGTGGGCAGAGGACAGATCCTCCAGGAAACTGCAGACCTCTTGTATGAGCTCCTGCCCCCAAAGAAACGCCATCACGAGCTCATATAGCTCCACCCGAGGTTTCCTGCCAGTGAAGAGAAGGAGGGATCCCGCCATACCGGAAGGGCTGCTCCAGAAGTCTGCAAAGACAGGGCGCGAGGAGGGTCCTCCATCGCCCTCTGCAGCTCCGGTGGTTTACCAGAGGAAAAGCCAGCCTGACAAAAATGCAGAGGCAACAAGAGGGCAGAAAGGGCCCTGGAGGAACGGCTCCCGCACACCTGACAGTCCCAGGCCCCGAAAACGCAGGATTCTTCTGCTGCTGCTCAGGCTAGGGGAGCCTCTGTGGCCCCAGACCTCTTGTATGAGCTCCTGCCCCCAAAGAAACGCCATCAAGAGCTCATATATCTCCACCCGAGGTTTCCTGCCAGTGAGGAGAAGGAGGGATCCCGCCATACCGCAAGGGCTGCCCCAGAAGTCTGCAAAGACAGGGCGCGAGGAGGGCCCTCCATCGCCCTCTGCAGCTCCGGTGGTTTACCAGAGGAAAAGCCAGCCTGAAAAAAATGCAGAGGCAGCAAGAGGGCAGAAACGGCCCTGGAGGAACGGCTCCCGCACATCTGACAGTCCAAGGCCCCGAAAACGCAGGTTTCCTCTGCTGCTGCACAGGCGAGGGGAGCCTCTGATGCTGCCCCCAGCCCCTGAGCCGGGTTTCCGGGTCACTGCCGAAGACCTAGACTCGGAGAAGGAAGCAGCGTTCCGGAGCATCAACAGTGCGCTGCGGGGTGAGACCTATGCCATCAGGGACCTCGGCAGCTCTCCCCAGCACAGGCAAACGAAAGCTTCAGCCTTTGCCTCTGCTCCAGGCCCCCCAGCTTCGGGCGGCCCCGCACAAGCATCTTCTGGAGGGGGTTCATCCACAAATTCCACCGTGGGCACCCATGCCAGCACACAGCTGGGTTTTGGGAGCAGAGCGGCTGCCCTAGATGATTTGAGCTGCATGTTTGCAGCTCTCAGTGTTACATCAAGAATGGAGGGGGCCCCCGAGCACCACACACAGCAATGAGGGCAGCGTGGGCCTGAACTCCTGGGGCCCTCCTCACCAGAGCCACCCCATGGCGACCACGGGACCCAGACCTAAGAAGAAGCCTGGGTTTGGAGGCACTACTGCCCCCATCTTAACTCACATCCCTGGGGGCACACCCAGGCAGGGCCCCCCTACTTCCAGCGGAGGGCGCAGCCCATGCCCAGCCAAGGCTGACTTTAGGGGTGTGTCGGTTCCGGCCTCTACTCCTATCAGCCTCAGCTTCGCAGTGGGCACAGCAAGGTGCAGCCTTGCTCTTAGGGCCCCCTCATCACCTGCCCAGGGCGTGGCTGGACAAAAAACCACTGGGCCATCGACCAAGTCATTCTCCTCCAGGTCGCAATTCATTACCTTGGGGTTTAAGAGGAGGAAGTTGGCCTGAGCCAATAACTTTGGGGCGAGGCCATCAGTGTCCACCTCCTCCCAGGCTGGGCCTCGTGTGGACCCTGTTTCGATGTGAAACTTATAATAAAGCTTTGTTCTTGTTCTTTTGCATAATCCTCACGTGTCTGTGATCTGTAGATCAAGTGTGGAAAAGCACTGGCTTGTATGAGTGGTAACATGGAAAGCCAGACCTGTTGACAGTTTCCTGTGACCCTGCTCATGGGTTGTGAAGAGTAGCACAACAAGATGGCTACAAGGGCCCTATATTAAAAGTGTGTTTTGAGTTTAAACGATGCAGCCCGGAATAAAATGGGCCCAGAGGGAGGGGTAAACAGAGAGGGTCATCCTTGTCTGTTGTAATTGCTGCTTCCCACCCACCTCTCTGGCCTGGAGGGGGCTGGGTCATCCCGAGCACACACCAGCCGCCCATACTCTACACGTTTAGTATTTTCTAATGTAGCAGTTTCTTTGACTTTTTTTGTTTTGCTCTAATAGGTCTTAGAGAAATCATTTACATGCACATCTCACTCGGAGAGTATATGTCCATACAACCTAAAGCAATCTACAGATCCAGTGCAATCCCTATCAAAATTCCCATGACATTTTTTACATAAATAGGAAAAACAATCCTAAAATTCGTATGGAACTGCAATAGACTTCAAAAGCCACAGCAACCCTGAGAAAGAAGAACAAAGCTGGAGGCAACACTTTTCCTGATTTCAAATTATACTACAAAGCTAGAGTAATCAAAATAGTATGGTACTGGCATGAAAACAGACACATACACCAATGCAACAGAATCAAGAGCCGAGAAATAAATCCACACACATACAGGCAACTAATTGACAGGGATCCAAGAATACTCAACAGGGAAAAGATAGTCTCTTCAGTAAATGGTGTTGGGAAAACTGGATACCCACATGCAAAACAAAGAAAGTGGACCCCTACCTTACACCATTTGTAAAAATTAACTTGAAATGGGTTAAAGACTTAAATGTAAGCCCTGAAACTGTAAAACTCCTAGAAGAGAACATAAAGCTCCTTAACATTGGTCTTGGTGATGATTTTTTGGGTATGACAACAAAACCACAAGCAACAAAAACAAAAAGCAACCAATGGGACTACATCAAACTAAAAAGCTCCTGGAGAGCAAAAGAAACAATCAACAAAATGAAAAGGCAACCTAGGAATGGGAAAAAATATTTGCAAACCACATGTATGATAAGAGGTTCATATCCAAAATCTATAAGGAATTCAAACAACTCCAGAGCAAAAAACAAACAAACAAACAAAAGCAAATAATCTGATTCTAAAATAGGCAAAGCAGGGGACTTCCCTGGTGGTCCAGTGGTTAAGACTCCACACTTCCACTGCAGGGGGCATGGGTTTGATCCCTGGTCAGGGAATTAAGGCCCGCATGTCATGCAGCATGTGTAAAAAAATAAAATAAAATAGGCAAAGCAAGACTAGGAAACAACTAAGTGTCCAACAGGTGAATGGATAAAGAAAGTGTGACATATAGATATAGATAGATAGATAGATAGATAGATAGATAGATAGATAGATAGATATAGATAGATAGATAGATAGATATAGATAGATAGATAGATAGATAGATAGATAGATAGATAGATAGATATAGATAGATAGATAATGGACTTTTATTCAGCCACATGAAAAGAAGGAAATCTGCCATTTGTGACAACACAGATAGACCTTGCGGGCATTATGCTAAGTGCATTAAGTCAGAGGGCGAAACATAAATACTGTATGAGATCACTTATATGTGGAATCTTTAAAAAAAAAAAGAAAACAACTCACAGATACATAGAATAGACTGGTTGCCAGAGGTGGGAGGTGGGTGAAATAGCTGAAAGTGGTCCAAAGGTACAAACTTCAAGTTATAAGATAAATAAGTCCTGGGGATGTCATGTATAGTGTAGTGACTATAGCTAACAATATCGTTGTGTATTTGAAAGTTGCTAAGAGAGTAGATCTTAAAAGCTCTCATCACAAGAAAAAAATAATTTGTTACTGTGAGTGGTGATGTATGAAAGGCCATGGAAGAAGCTTAAATGCATATTGCTAGTTGAAAGAAACCGGTCTGAAAAGACTACACACTGGATGATTCCAACCATATGACATTCTGGGAAAGGCAAAACTATGAAAACAAGAGGACATGTGGCCCCAGTGGACACCACTGTCTCTCCTTTCAGGAGCCTCCAGGTGCTGGAGACCTTCCCTCCTGAGATCCAGGTCTTCATGAAGGACTCCAGTGGCCAGGGCAAGCCTTACGCCATTGACCCTGATGACTCCATCCACGACTTGAAAGAGAAGGTTGAAGAGGCTGGAGGACCTTACATGGAGGGTCCCGGGGCCAGAAACTGTGGAATCAATAGCTTCTCAGACTGCACATCAAGGATTGTGACACCATCATGCTCGTTAAGAGAGGCCCCACATCCCCACGAGTGCCAAGATCAGGCTGTTCATTCTGTAGACTTCTATGGTCATGTCCCCCTAGCTCACCCCTTTCTACCAGACCACTGTGCTCTTTCTGAAGCATAAATAGAAACAGAATCCTCCCCTTAAAATTCTCCAATGGTTCCTATTACCTACAGAATCAAGTTCAAGTTCCTTTGCTTGGCATTCAGGGTTCTTGACCATTTAGCTCTTGCTGACCTTTCAGTCTCTCCTCGTCACTCTCGAAACATACCAGACGTGGCCAAACACTTGCAATTCCAGAACACTGAATGCTGGCTCACAACTCCATGACTTTGAGTCAACTTTCCTTCTCCCCCATGTTGTCACCATTCAAAGTTCAAACCTCTAAGTTATTGATTCTCAAAGGTACGGACCCCAGACCAGCAGAATTCAACATCATCTGGGAACCTCTTTGAAATAAAAATTCTCAGCAGCTAGCCCAGAATTACCTGAGTTAGGTTCTCTGGAAGTGGGACTCAGCAATGTGTCTTAACAAGCCTTCCAAGTAATTCTGAGCAAATATGGAAGTTCCAGGGAGTTAACACCCCAGGGAGTAAGCCTTGGCCCATTGAAAGACAGGAACCAGCAAGTGCAGTGAGTGCATACTCCCCTCCTCCACCTCTCAGGTGGATAATTTTGAGGCACGTTCTGCATTGCTCCTTAGACGGTCCCCAGTGGGATCAAAGCTCAGCTGCCCACAGTAGTGATCAATTTCATGATATTTCTTGGACTGTTTTTTCCTCCTTCTCAATCCCCCACACCTGTCCCTTGGGATCATTTCCCAAAACAAGTCTCATGCAAATCCTTGTCTCAGGCTCTGCATTTGGAGGAACACAAGCTAAGAGAAAACCCATCTTTATGCATCTTCCTCCTTCCTAAAACCCAGCCCACACCCTTCCTAACTACTAGCTCTTCCGCCACCGCCATAGACATGTGCCCAACTGCATGGCATTTCTACAAACCATAAAACCAATACACAATCGACTGCATGTTCCCCCCCTTTTTTTTTTTTTTTGCGGTACGTGGGCCTCTCACTGTTGTGGCCTCTCCTGTTGCAGAGCACAGGCTCCGGACGCGCAGTCTCAGCGGCCATGGCTCATGGGCCCAGCCGCTCCGCGGTGTGTGGGATCTTCCCGGACTGGGGCACGAACCCGCATCCCCTGCATCGGCAGGCGGACTCCCAACCACTGCGCCACCAGGGAAGCCCCATGTTCCCTTTTTAAATCGTTTTTTTTTTTTCTTTTTTGGCCACACTGCGAGGCCTGCAGGTTCCTAAATACCAGACATGGGGTTGAACCCTGGTCCCTGTCAGTGAAAGCCCAGAGTCCCAACCGCTGGACTGCCAGGGAATTCCCCCTTTTGAAATCTTGAAAGCTGCTGAACTCCCAGATATCTCATGAAAATGAATAATGAAATGAATCAAAACTAATATGTAAGGTCTATTGAGCAAAGTGGTGGCTACCAGTGGGGAGAAGGAAGTGGGGAGAGGCAAAATAGGAGGACGGGATTAAGAGGTACAAACTACTGTGTATAAAATAGATAAGCTCCAAGGACATATTGTACAGCACAGGGAATAGAGCCAATATATTATAATAACTTTAGTTTTTCAAAGGTTTTTTATTTATTTAATTTATTTTTGGCTGCATTGGGTCTTAGTTGCGAGACGCAGGATCTTCATTGAGGCATGTGGGATCTTTCATTGCAGCACGTGGGCTGTTCGTTGTGGTGTGGAGGTTTCTCTCTAGTTGTGGCCTGCATGCTCCAGGGCACATGGGCTCAGTAGTTGTGGCGCGCGGGCTTAGTTGCCCTGCCGCCTGTAGGATCTTAGTTCCCCGACCAGGGATCAGACCTGTGTCCCCTGAATTAGAAGGCAGATTCTTTACCACTGGATCACCAGGGAAGTGCCTATAATAACTTTAAATGGAGTATAACCTGTAAAAATATTGAATAACCATGTTGTACACCTGAAACCGATATAGTGTTGTAAATCAATTATATTTCAAAAAAATGTTTTAAACTAAGGTGTAAGGTCTGAATGTTTGAATAACTTTTGTTTGAACAACTTTTATATTGCCTTGAAGCTCATTATCTGTCATTATAAACATAGGACAACTGTTTGGAATCTCACTTTATTGTTGACTTTGGTTTGCGAAATTGCCACTGCTCTTTAAACAGTTATAATATAGGACTGTTTAAGGACCAGGCACTACCAAACTTTGAAAATATGCAGACTTTTAGAATTTATGTAATTAAAAATGTGATTCTTTCCGTTTGGGGTTAGCCAGTTGGAGAGTTTAAATTGAAACGTGTCATGATTGAGGGTTTTTTTTTCCCCCCCCAAATGGTATTTAAGACAACAAACACCCTCCACCCCACCACTTCCTCCAGCTAACACCTGGTCTTTCTCCTCCCTTTCACGACAAAGTTCTTGAAAGTGTTATCTACACTCCTGGTCTCCATCCTCCTCACCCAACTTACTCTTCAACCCCACACCTAAGATCTGGCTTCTGCTCCCAGCTCTCCCTTACATTTCACCCACAATGATCACCAGTAGCCTCTTGGGTGCTTCTCAGACCTATATTCCTGAACTTATCGGAAGCATTAGGCAATGTGGACAACTATTTTAAGCTCTCTGGCTTAAACAGCTACCCTTGTAGACCTCCCCACTTCCCACTCCTCCTTGTATCTTCCTCCCTTTGTTAATAGTACCCTCCATCCATTACCCAGGTACCCAAGCCAGAGAGCTGATAGCCATCCTGTCTTCTCCCTCACCTCCTACCTGTAGTCACCAAGTCCTGTTCACCCTTCCCCCAAGGTAGACCTAGAATCCCATCCCTTCTCCAGCCAAGTCCGGGTCACCTTCCCTCTCACCTGGATCACTGTACAGTGTCCTGACACCTCTCCCTACATATCTACCCCTGCCCCCTGCAATCCTTCCTCCCCACAGAAGCAGCCAGACCAATCTTTCCAGAATGGTCATTTCACCTCTGGTCGCTCCTCTGATTTGCCACTGCCCTCAGGACAAAGTCAGCGCAGATTCACCTGATATGTGACCCAGTGGATCACTTTCTCTTTCCTAGAACAATGTTTCCACTTGGCTATCAAAACACACTCCGGATTTTTCTTCCACCTCCCTGGCTACTCCTTCGCATTCTTGTTTGCCGGATGCTTGCCTCTCCCCAATCACTTAATACTCTTAAGTGTTTCAGGGCCCAGTCACTGGTCCTTTTCTTGCCTTGCTCTATACTCACTCCCTTGGTGAACCCACCCAGCCTCATGGCTTTAAATATATCTATGCTGGTCATTTGTATCTCAACCCCAGACTTCGTCCCTGAAATCCAGACTCAAATATGCAATTCCCTAGCCAACTCAGATCTCATTAGACACTCAAGTTTGCTTCCAAAGCTGAGCTCCCGACCTTCATGCCTACACTGTGCCCTGGCCCAGTCTTTCCCTTCTCAGTTAAGGACAATTCTATCCTTCCAGTGCTAAGGCCAAAAGCCTTAGAGTGGTCCTTGACTCTAATTTTTCTCTCACATCACACTCTATCCTTTAGCAAGACCTGTCTATACTCAAAATATAACCAGTGAAATGATATGAGGTCTGGGATTCACTTCCAAATAATACAGGAGGGGAGATGTGGATGGAGATATCATTGAAACAAGATTGTCTGTAGGTTGGGACTTCCCTGGTGGTCCAGTGGTTAGGACTCTGTGCTTCTACTGCAGGGAGCATGGGTTCAATCCCTGGTTGGGGAACTAAGATCCCGCATGTCGGATGGCCAATAAAAATTAAAATGGGCAGAAGACCTGAATAAACATTTAAAAAACTGTCTACAGGTTGATAATGGTTGAAGATGGGAGATGGTATGTGGAGGTTCATTGTATTATTCTACTTTTGTTCATGTTTGAAATTTTCCATAATAAGAAAATTGAATCATACCACTTCTCCCTACCTTTCACTGCTACCATTCTGATCCAAGGCGCCACATCTCTTGCCTGGACTGTTGTAGTAGCTTCTTAACTGAATTCCTGCTTCTGCTCTCACCTCCACTCCCCACCCTCTGCTTTTAATCCAATCTTCCCAAGAACAGCCAGTGTGATACCGTTAAAATGAAAGTCCATCCATGTCCCTCTTCTGCTTGGAACTCCCCAGTGGCTCCCCATTTCAATCAGAGTAAAAGCCAAAGTCTTAGTAGTCTTCAAGATCCTACACAATTTGCCCCCTACCCTTGTACTCAAACCTCATCCCCTCCCACTCTCCCCCTTTGATCATTCCATTCCAGTCACACTGCTATTCCTCAATCCCACCAGGCATACTGCCGCCACAGGGCCTTTGCACTTGCTGTTCCTTCTCCCATTCTTCTTTAATTGTTTTTATTTATTTTATTGTTTTTAAATTTTTGGCTGAGCCGGGTCTCAGTCGCGGCACACGGGATCTTTCGTTGGGGCGTGTGGACTTCTTAGTTGCCGCATACAGACTCTTAGCTGCGGCATGCATGTGGAATTTAGTTCCCTGATCGGGGATCGAACCTGGGCCCCCTGCATTGGGAGAATGGAGTCTTACCCACTGGACCACCAGGGAAGTCCCACTTTCTCTCATTCTTCCCTCTGACATACATACCGCTCACTCTTCGCCTCCTTCATGTCTTTGCTCAAATGTCTCCTTTTCAGACCTTCCCTAGCCACCTTTCTTGAGACTGAACCCCTGAACATTGCCACTTCTCACCCCCCCGACACACGTAGTCAGTACCTTTTAACCTCTTTCCCTGCTTTATTTTCCTGATTAGCACTTATCACCATCTTAATTATTATAATGTTACTTATTTATCCTGTTTATTATCTGTCTCCACCATTAGAGTGTTAGCTCTCTGCAGTCCGAGAATTTTGCCTATTCACTGCTGTATCCCCAGGACACCTGCCTGGCACATAGCGGGCACTCAACAAATGTTTGTTGAATGAATGAATGAATGGCATTCCGAGTTTCAATCCCTGCCCACCTGTCCAGACACAGCTCTCCCCTCTCCCCTCCCTGCCCTCCATGCCAACGTGGATCTGACAGCCGAGTCCTGGCACATGGCAGGATGATTCACACTTCTCAGCCTTATCCTGTCTTGTGCCCTCTGTCTCGTGGCCGCATTCCCAGTCTTTTAAGACTCATCTCAAGCAGGTGTTCACTGACACCACAGGTGACCCCAAAGAAACTCTTCTGCCTGAATTTCCACCAAGTTTCTGTGCCCTCTTTTCTCCTAGTACACAGGACACTGGACTCTCTGTGTCTCCTCTGTCTCCCCCACTGCTCTGGGAGCCCCTGGGGCAGGAACCACGTCTTACATTGTCTTCTTCGCACAATGTCTGGCACCCAGCCAGCACTCAATAGATGTACAGTGAACGAATAACAATACTTGCATTTACTTAATGTTTTCTCTGCTAAATGTTCTCTTGCTTAATCCACACAACCTATGGGGTAGGTATTATTCTTAAACCCATTTTAAGGATTATTTCTGTGAGGGTCAGAGAGGTTAAGAGTCTGGCAAAGGGCAGACTGGAATTCCAGAGTTTGTTCTGCGGAACCCTAGAATTCCCACTGTTCAGCCCAACCTCCAGCGAGTGCCTGCTCTTACTGAGCCTGTTTCGGGTGACAAGGTTGTGGGGATGGGATTGGTGGATACCATCCAACTCCCATCTCCTGGGGGAGTTGTCTTTCCCAGGGCCATCCTCAAGCCAGTTTCAGTTTCCAAGTTGTAAAAGGGAAACTAAGAGGTGAGAAACGAAACCTACAGCAGAAAGGGTGACTAAAAGCCCCGCCTGTTAAGGTGGTTTCACCCAGTGTCCCTCGGTACCCCAGCTGCAGTGAATGGCCTCCAGGAAGAGGATCCCCTGGTCAGCCAGACACCCCTTGTTTCCTCTCCACTCTGGTCCTTTGTTCCACAGGGTGCTGGAGGTCAGCTGAGGAGGAGTCCCCTTAAAGAAGAGTGTGTGTGCCAGGAGCTGGGTAGGTGTGTGGGTATAGATCTAGCCACCAGTGGTACTCTCAAGACAGAGATGGCAGTGCCCCCGGAGCTCTTTGTCACCCCAGCTTCCAGGCTGAACTCCTTCGTGGCTCACTGCCTGCATCCCAGCCAGAAGTGGAAAAAAGAGGTGTTGGAGACTGTGCAGACCGTGGAGCAGTTCCTGAGGGAGCAGAGCTTCCAGGGGGAGCATGGGCTAGACCAGGAATCGGGGGTGCTGAAGGTGGTCAAGGTGAGACTGGTTCCCTCCATCCCCAGGCCAGGGCTGGGCAAAATGCAGCTTGTGGGTCTACATCCCTGAGGATGCTGGGACCTGTTGCCTCATTATCTCTAGCCCATGCTACTGACATCTCAAGACACTCCATCCCAATGCACTGCTGCCTTGAGCAGAGCAAGTCCAGTAAGGAAGCTAATAATAATAGTGTACTCTTTTGGATGCACTAGCCTAACCCCTTAACATGTATTATGTCTAATTTGTGTACCCTGTGAGGTATGTACTATTCTTTTCCCATTTTACAGATGAGCAGAATGGAAACTCAGTGATTTAAGATCCATAATGACCAAACGCAATGCAAGGTCTCTGATTGGATCTTGGTGTGAATGGACCATCTGTAAAATATAATTTGGGAACAATTGGGGAAATTTCAATATGGCCAGAATATTAAATAATATATATATATATAAGGGAATTGTTTTTTTAATATTTATTTATTTTATTTATTTATTTTCTTGGCTGTGTCAGGTCTTAGTTGTGGCAATGTGGGATCTTTTGTTGCAGCGTGCGGGCTCGGGCTTCTCTCTAGTTGTGGCGTGCGGGTTTTCTCTCCCTAGTTGTGGCGCGTGGGTTCCAGGGTGTGTGGGCTTTGTAGTTTGCGGCACACGGGCTCTCTAGTTGAGGCGTGGGAGCTCAGTAGTTGTGGCACGTGGGCTTAGTTGCCCTGCAGCATGTGGGATCTTCGTTCCCTGACCAGGGATCGAACCCGAGTCCCCTGCATTGGAAGGTGGATTCTTTACCACCGGACCACCAGGGAAGTCCCAGGGAACTGTTTTTTTTGAGGCGTAATAGTTTTGTGGTTATGGGGGAAAATGTTCTCTTTTGTTGGACACAAATGCTAAAGTATTTAGGGACGATGGTCCTTAGCGTTTGTAATTTACTTTAAAGTGGCTTAGTTGAAGCAAATATGGCAGAGTTTAGACTTGTTGAATCTGGGCGGATGTATAAGTGTTCATTGTATTCTCTTTCTGTTTTTCTGTTTAAAATTTTTGATAATGGAAATTTTTTTTTAATGGAAGCTCAGAGAGGTGAGGTCACTTGCCCAAGGTCACACAGCTAGTGGTGAAGCTGGGATTTCACCCAGGATCTATCTTACTCCGCTCCAGGCTGCCCTCACTGAGCTTTTTTCCCCCAAGCCCTTCCTGCAGCTGCATCATGTCACCTCCTGTCCTAGCTAGGATAATAATGCAAGAGGGTCAAAACTAGAAAGGTGTGATGAGAAAAACAACTTTGAGGAAAAAATTTTGTTTTTCTGAGTGGCTGCCTAGGCATTTTACAGTATGGTGACCCTACTAACACCAAAAGTTCAGAGTCTGGACTTTTAGATAGCTTTAGGGTATCCCCACAGGTTCCTGCTTTGCCTTCCCCGGTGGAACCTTTTAATATAACCACTGAGTGGGCTTCCCTGGTGGTCCAGTGGTTAAGACTCTGAGCTTCCACTGCAGCGGGCATGGGTTCGCCCCCTGGTCAGGGAAGTTCTGCATGCCACGCTGTGTGGCCAAAAAACATAAATAAATAAAATTTTTTAAAAATTTAGAGCTAAGCGGGTTTTAAATAAAAGTTTTTAGTGTAAATTGATACAGCCACTATGGAGAACAGTATGGAGGTTCCTTAAAAAACTACAGATAGAACTACCATACGACCCAGCAATCCCACTACTGGGCATATACCCTGAGAAAACCATAATTCAAAAAGAGTCATGTACCAAAATGTTCATTGCAGCTCTATTTACAATAGCCAAGACATGGAAGCAACCTAAGTGTCCATCAACAGATGAATGGATAAAGAAGATGTGGCACATATATACAATGGAATATTACTCAGCCATAAAAAGAAACGAAATTGAGTTATTTGTAGTGAGGTGGATGGACCTAGAGTCTGTCATACAGAGTGAAGTAAGTCAGAAAGAGAAAAACAAATACCGTATGCTAACACGTATATATGGAATCTAAGGGGGGAAAAAAAGGTCATGAAGAACGTAGGGGTAAGACAGGAATAAAGACACAAACCTACTAGAGAATGGACTTGAGGACACAGGGAGGGGGAAGGGTAAGCTGTGACAAAGTGAGAGAGTGGCATGGACATATATACACTACCAAACGTAAAATAGCTAGTGGGAAGCAGCCGCATAGCACAGGGAGATCAGCTCGGGGCTTTGTGACCACCTAGAGGGGTGGGATAGGGAGGGTGGGAGGGAGACGCAAGAGAGAAGAGATATGGGAACATATGTATATGTATAACTGATTCACTTTGTTATAAAGCAGAAAGTAACACACCACTGTAAAGTAATTATACTCCAATAAAGATGTTAAAAAAAATAACCACTTAGAGTTAAGCCTGTGAAAAGTTAGTAGCCTCTGCCCCAATCACCTTGTAAGGACTAGGTGCTTGCTACCCCGCTCTAGCTCCTGCTGGCTTGTGACCTGGGGTGGAAGACTGCCCTTACCCCGGCTCACTGTGTCCCCTTGCTTCTGGGATCTGTAAGTAATAAATCATTTTTTTAATTTTTTAAATTAATTTTTGTTGGAGCATAGCTGCTTTACAATGTTGTGTTAGTCTCTGCTGTACAGCAAAGTGAATCAGTTACACGTATACATATACCCCTCCTTTTTAGATTTCTTTCTCACTTAGGTCACCACAGAGCATTGAGTAGAGTTCCCTGTGCTATACAGTAGGTTCTCATTAGTTATCTATTTTTGAAAGTAATAAATCTTATGACGCTACTCCCTTTGTATGGGTGTATTGAAACTGCACCTTTCCTCCAAATGACCCCGGGGGTTTCATTTCCCCACAGAGGGAGTTTGGATGCTGAGGGAGCTACCTGCCCACACTGTGTGGGCGGCTTGTGCCCCTGGCCAACGAGAAATTAACACTTTATTTGGGCTTTAAACTCTCCCCCAACCCCTGAAAATCTGGTAAGCTGTGCTGGTCCACAAGAGTGAATGCTTGTCCTTGGGTTTGAATAGGTTTGAACTGAAGCAAGTCATGAAGCCTGTTCTAGAACGCTCTTCCCTCTCTGCCTATATCTTACCACTGGAAAAGGTGGGAAGGGCAGCACAGGCACAGCCTTCAGCGGGATGGGCTCTGTGCCATTCCCAGCCCTCTCACATAGGACAGAAACGCCCCGCCCCTGCCAATTCCTGACTTAAAGCCCTCACCTCTAATGTGACTGTATGAGGAAATAGGGTCTTTAAGGAGGTAATTAAGGTTAAATAAAGTCATAATGGTGAAGCCCTAATCAGACTGGACTCGTGTTCTTATAAGAAGATAGAGACATCAGCGGCCTCTCTCTGTCCATGCACACACACAGGTAAGACCATGTGAGGACTCAGTGAGAAGGCAGCTGTCTGCAAGCCAGGAAGAGAGGCCTCAGAAGAAAGCAACTCTGCTGGCATCTTGATTTTAGACTGCAGAATTCCAGAACTGCGAGAAAGGAAATTTCTGTTGTTCAAGCCTCCGGTCTCTAGTATTCTATTATGGCAGCCCAAACAGACTAATGCACCATTTTATGTTGGCTTTTTTCCCCAGGAGAACAGTACCTATAACAGTAGACTAGCATCCTGGTCCCCAGGTCATTTTGGTTCAGTTAAATTCTTAAAGTAGCACTTACATCTTACCTCACACTGAAATAAATCCTTTTGTAGCATGTGAGTGGCACAGAGTGGAGCTTAAAAGATTTAGTGGGCCATCAGGCTCTCTCTAACCCACCCCTCGAACCTGTCTTATACCATCTTCTTTGCTTCCCAGTCCAAACCCTGTGTTCCAGTCTTTTCCCTGTCCCCCATTTATAGTGCCCACTCCTTCCTTGCCCAGTTGGAATTTTCTCTAGCTTCCATGCCGACTGCCCAAACCCCATCTCTTCTTCAGGGTCATCCTAAGCCCTACATCTTTGGGGCCTCTTCTCAACCTTCCAGTCAACCTCTGCATCACTCTGGTACTTCCTGCCTTTGCAGAAATTTAACAGAAAGAGAGGAGGGGATTGGAGGCACTGTGCCTAAGATCTCAGGTGGATGAGATTCTTCCCTGCAAGCCAAGTGTCCGGCTGTAAACAATACCTTCAGGGCCTAAACAGTGAATAGAGGGATAGGAAGTGACTTGACTTTGGTGTATGTATGTGTTTATACCCATATATGTGAAGTCTGTGTTCTTGGAGTAGAGCCCCATTCATTTAGAGAAAAAAGAGCCTGCTCCAAATTCCCCATCTGGAACTAGCAATTTGTCCTTAATGAGGCACATGTATAACACAGGTTATAGATTAAGACTGACCTGAAGAGAGCACACGGACTTTCGTCTAAGCACCTCACACGTCAAAGACAGCTGGACGTGGAAGAAACCAAGAAATCAAGTGTAGGATTTCCCAAACTGCAGTCAGTTACTAGCCACATTAATAACTGTTTTAAACCTTATTCACATTGCATCAAAGGGATGCTTTGATGCACTGCTGAGGTCTTCTCAGCAAAGCTCACGGGAATTTGGTATATGAGGATCCACACTAGCGATCCATTTCACCGGTGTCAATCTCTCTGGACAGTTTGGGTGGAAAGGACAATTCCTGAAGGTGCGATACCTTCACCGCATGTACTAGCATTGGGTCTTGCTTGTGTGTGTGTCACCGACTTCAGCCTTGCTGTAGCAATAATAGCTAAGATACTGTAGAGCTGAGAGGCTATTTAAGTATTTATAGATATATACATAAGGTAAAAGCACCTAACTTTTTTCTACCTATTGCTTACTTTCCACAGCGGTGTACACACCACACTTTAGGAAACAGTGATGTTGTCCAATTTGTCTTCTCATTTGAAGATGAGAAATGAAGGTCTGGAGACCTTTCATTGCTCAAGGTCATTCGAGTGTTTAAGGGCAGGATGCTGCGGTTCCTGACTTCCAGGGAACCTAACTTTTCTCTGAAATTATACTGCCCCTTAATCTCTTAGCAGTACATAAAACAAATATTGGTGACCTCGTGACACGCCAGCCCTTGGGTGAAATGCAGATCTGTGACTGGCTCTCACACTTTTAAGAAATGGGAGTCTAGAAAAAAAAACCCCAAAACAGTCATGCAAAGACTCACTGGGCTGGAACGGGAGCCCGTGGTCGTCTAGCTCAGTGCTGGGCTGAACCCTGGATCGTCCAAGGAGGGTCTTGGAGGCCTCTCTGGAGGCCAAGAAGTCAAGGCATAAGGGGGAATAAGGCAGGTTTGCTTCTGTGTCTTCATGTTATTTTCATGTAAGATAGCACTGAAAACTTCAAAAGTAACACTGGAAATGTGCTGTGCTTGTCCATTTTCATCGTATAGATAATGACATGAAGGCTCAAAGGGGGATCGTGTTTTGCTAGTTAATAACAGACAACATTCCTCATCCAGCATTCCTATAGCTTAAAAAAGCAATAGAGGCAAGTGGGTCCATGAACGTGGGTTTGTGGTCATGCAGATTTGAACTTGCATCCCAGCAGGACTTGAATGGAGTTTTTCTCTCCAAATTAGGCAAATTGTTTCTCCAAGCCTCATGGAGTGGTCAGTGTTGTTATAGGGGAGTGAGGTAAAAGCATTTTCTTCACCATATGCTGCCCCAGACATGTTATCTGAAAGGAAGGAAAGAAGGAAAAATGGGAGGGATATATGGAGAAAGAGGGAGGAAACTAAGGTGGCAGAGAACATTCCTAAAAGTCCTCCATGATACTTCTGCTGTGCTTCCACACGCTCCTTGGGACCTTGCTTGCCAACAGAAATGTTGATTAAGCACTCTGGTTCTTATGTACGTTCTGCATTGGGAACACTTATAGTTAGGTTTCAGGGCTCTGAACTCCCCAAACTGGGGAACTTGTCATTAAAAGGTCCTTTTAAAAAGCACAAGTGCCCCCAAGTTTAATGGCATTAGATTTTGGCAATGATTTCTTGAATATGACACCGAAGGCACAGGCAACAAAAGGAAAATAGAGAAATTGACTTCATGAAAATGTTTAAAAATCTGTGCATCCAGACCCTGTCAACAGAGGAAAAGGGCAATCGCAGAATGAGAGGAGATGTTTGGAAATCACATATCTGATAAGGGATTAATATTTAGAGTGTACAGAGAACTCCTAAAACTCAACCACAAAGCAAACAACCTGGCTAAAAAATGGGCAAAGGACTTGATTAGACATTTCTGCTAAGAAGATACATAAATGGCCCATAAACACCTCAAAAGACGCTCAGCATCAGCGATCATTAGGAAAATGCAAGTAAAGACTACAGTGAGACACCACCTTACACACATTAGGGTGGCTACTGTGAAAACAAAAAATAACAAGGGTTAATGAGGATGTAAGAAATTGGAACCCTGTGCACTACTGGTGAGAATGTAAAATGGTACAGCCATTGTGCAAAATATCATGGTGGTTCCTCAAAATTAAAAGTAGGATTACCATATGGTCCAGTTCCACTTCTGGGTATATACCCAACATAACTGAAAGCAGGTTTTGCAAGATACTTTGTATACCTATGTTCATAGCAGCATTGTTCACAATAACTAAAATGTGGAAGGAACCCAACTGCCCACTGACAGATGAATAGATAAGCAAAACGGGATGTATACACAACAGAATATTATTCAGCCTTAAAGAGGAAGTTCTGACACAGGCTACAACATGGATGAATCTTGAGGACATGATGCTAACCTACCAGTCACAGAAAGACAAATGCTCTCGATTCCACTTGTATGAGGCACCTAGAGTGGTCAAGTTCATACAGACAGAATGTCGAATGGTGGGTGCCAGGGGCTGGGGGTAGCGGTTGCTGGAGGGCAGAGAGTTCCAGTTTTTCCAGAAGAAAAGAGTTCTGGAGATTGGCTGCCGTACAACGTGAATGTCCTGAACGTTTCTAAACTCTACACTCAGAAGTGATACGATGATACAATTTTATGTGCATTTCACTACAAATAAAAACAAAACATGGACTTCCCTGGTGGCGCAGTGGTTAAGAACCCACCTGCCAATGCAGGGGACACGGGTTCAAGCCCTGGTCCGGGAAGATCCCACATGTCGCGGAACAACTAAGCCCGTATGCCACAACTACTGAGCCTGCACTCTAGAGCCTGCGAGCCACAGCTACTGAAGCCCGTGTGCCACAACTACTGAAGTGCATGCACCTAGAGCCCGTGCTCCTCAACAAGAGAAGCCACCACTCTGAGAAGCCCGCACACCGCAACGAGGAGTAGCCCCCGGTCGCCGCAACTAGAGAAAGCCTGCGCACAGCAACGAAGACCCAACGCAGCCAAAAATAAATAAATAAATAAATTTAAAAATTAATTTAAAAAATTATTAAAACAAGAAAATACCAAACACAAGTGGCCCTCGGAGACACAGTAAATATTTTTGTCGTTCACAGTTTAGAGCTGTCTCATTGTCAGGGTGCTAGTCTTCAGTCAACTAGCTGAGAACTGGTACGGAGGGGATGGGAACTTCCATGAAAGAGCTTCTGAAGCTAAGTAGCCTGGTCCATTTCCTAATTTCTTTAGCGAATATCTGAGTGCTTGCTGGAGCCGGGCACTGTACTTGGTCCTCGAGATAGACAGCTGTGAAAAAATTATACAGAGAGCCTTGCAATCTGGGAGTGAGAGGTGGGGTAGGGAAGGACCCGCAAATGAAAGCATGGAAGTTTTTAGCATGTTACCAGGTGATGCAGGTTACAGGAACAATAAAGCATCAAAGGGAAAGAGGGCTACCCTAATTAGAAGGGGACATGTGGACAGACCGGAGAGAGCAGCCCCTGTAGATACGGAGAGAAAGAACATTCTAGGCAGAGAGAATAGTAAGTGCAGGAGGCTACGGGGAAGGAGCTGCTAGGAACAGCCAGGGACAGCGTGCCAGTGTGTCTGGAAGGGCTTGAGGGAAGGGGAGGGTTAGTCTGGGTGTGGCCGCCCCGCTCCCTGTCTGCAGCACTCTGCCCTCCTCACCTCCTGTAAACGGAGGCTAAGTACATCCTTGAGGCTCTCCCAGAGAGTTGATGGCCTGCCTGGGACAGTCCTGAGTCACAGCCCCTTGGCTGTCACCAGCTCCAGGGATGCTCCTGTCCTGAGCATTAACCTCCCTCGGGGGAGTCCTCATTCTCCAGGGAGGAAATGGATATCTCACTGCTGCGGGCTCTTAACTCCTGTAAAGCTGCAGGACAAATGACTCACTGAACATGCTTCATGCAGGGAGGAGTGGGTAATCTCAGAGAAGGGAATAAAAGTTCTCAAAACTCCGAACCGGGGGATTGCAGAGAAGCTCGCTGTCTTCTCTCTTGGGTGCCTGTGTGTGAATCGGGGAAGGAGAAGGCGGGCACCGACTTGGGTCTCGGTTCGCCGCCGCGGACCATCCTTCCAGGGCAAGTTTTTCTTAGTGTCACTCGATTTCCTGAAGTGGGAGAATGAATACCCAGTGTAGAAAAGTGGGAAGAAAAGCGTGTTAGTTAGCATGAAATATGGTCATCTGATGACTTGTCCATTATGTATTTGAGGAAGCGGAGATTCTGAAGACCTTCACCTACTCAAGGAGAGGAAATTGCCTCTGTCTAGACCAGGACCTCTTACTTTTGCCACTGGTGACATTTTGTGTCCGATAATTCTTTGCTGTGGGCTGTCCTGGGCATTGTGGGATACTCCTACAGTATCCCTGGCCTCCGCCCAGCGGACGCCAGCAGTCCTTCCCCAGCTGTGACAGCAGAAATGCCTCCTGAACTTGTCAATTGTCCCGGGGGCGGGGAGCTGGGGGGAGGGCGGCAGAGTTGCTCTGGGTTGAGAGCCCCTGACCCAGGCTCAGCAGGCACATGGGTGAAGTCAGGACTGTGTATGTCATGTCCTCTCTGGCTAACAGTAATCGATGGTGTTAAAACTAACAGTGGCTTCTGCTTGGTCACTGGGACAGCAGAGCATTCACTGCTCTGCCTTCAGAGAACAATTTTCCTGTGTTTTAACTAATAAGGCCCTTGTGACAGCTGGATTCTGGGCACCCCAACTAATAAGCGTGCCGATAAGGCAAAGAAACCAAAGCCAACGTCCTCCCTGATTGCCAGGGAGGGGGCATGTTTTCTTTCCTCTCCCTCTCCTGGATCCATGCAGTAATTAGCCAAAGTAAAATGAATTTTAGCTCATGCTTAATTGCCTTTACAGCGTACTCGCCAGCACGGATGCAGTAGTGCTAAACTAATTTTTAAAATAAATTTTAAAAAATTTATTTATTTTTATTTTTGCCTGCCTTAGGTCTTTGTTGCTGCGCGCGGGCTTTCTCTAGTTGCGGTGAGCAGGGGCTACTCTTCGTTGCGGTTCGCGGGCTTCTCATTGGGTGGCTCCTCTTGTTGCAGAGCACGGGCTTTAGGCGCGTGGGCTTCAGTAGTTGTGGCACTTGGGCTCAGTAGTTGTAGCTCGCGGGCTCTAGAGTGCAGGCTCCGTAGTTGTGGCGCACGGGCTTAGTTGCTCCGTGGCATGTGGGATCTTCCCGGACCAGGGCTCGAACCCATGTCCCCTGCACTGGCAGGTGGATTCTAACCACTGCACCACCAGGGGAGTCCCTAAACCAATTATTTTTTTAACTTTATGGCTTTAAATAATCCTTGGCTCTGAAATTCCCTGTACCCCTCAGCTACGTAACCACAGGCCCCTCTGCCCTAAATCCTTTTCTTATACTTTTGTAGCTTTTTAAGCAAGGCCCCTCTTTAGGAAGACATAACCCCTTCTCTGTAGAAAACATGAAAGACCTGAACAAATCAAGATTTCTCCATGCAGAATTCAGCTAGTCCTGTGCTTAGCTCCAAACAAGGAAATCCATCTCTCTAGCAAGCATGCCATTACCCGGACTAATGCCTGACTTGAATAACAAGCAAATTGTTGTGCTTTTAATTGTACCCTGCTGGGTCACAAAGCTTGTGAGAGAGGAATGTGCCCAGCTTCTGCAGGAGAAACAGGTCAGGCCTCTAATCCTCCTTTTCTGTCACCTTCCCCTCCCCCTTTCCAATCCTTTCTCTTCCCAGCAGAGCAGAGGGACAAAAAAGAGACAGCTAAATTATGTTTAAAATGGAAGAGTTTAAAAGAAGAAAAACGGTGGTCAGTACTGACTTGGGAGAGGATGAATTATCTATCCACAGCCTCTGCAGTGTGGGCCATTTGAGGACAATCAGTGTTCTCACCGGCTTGCTGGAGGGCGATATCTGCGAGCCTAAACCAGACTTTCTCAGCCTCAGCACGACTGCTGGGTGGGGTTGGATGCTTCTTTGCTGTGGGCCTTTCCTGTGATGGAAGGACATTTAGCCTCGCATAAGCTGTGACCATCCAAAGTGTCCCAAGACACTTTCAAATGTCTCCTGGGTGCAAAATTGCTCCTGATGGAGAACCACGGCCCCAAGCCCTTCCATATTGGGATGTACTTGCTCTCTCTCTCAATCTCCCCCCCCCCCCCACCAGTACACAAAACCCAAGAAAATCATGGTTCCTGTGTTAAAACTGGGGAGATCAACATGCTCTTCATGTAGGTAGAATGAGTGGAAAGGAAAAAGACGCTGACTTGTGTGTAGGCAGGGGACAGAGTGGGAACTCCCTCAACACCAAGACTGAAAAGAGTCTTAGGATGTGGGTGTGTTTGTGGCTCCCGCTGGGAAGTGGCAATGCCCCTGGTTGAACAAGCCAACTTTCGAACGCCTCTACCCTGTGCACTTTGGAATAGGGCTTCCTGTGGGCGAGATGAGCAGTGATGGCGAGGCTGCAGAGATGAAGGCGCCTCTGAAGGTGCTGACTGTCTCCTCCCACACTACTTGGGACAGGGGAGAACTACCCAGCTTCACAGAGATACCCATTGCTCAGACAATGACAATCCTGTCTTGGACCTAAACATCGGGACGAAAGAGGGCTACTGACAAGACAGACGTTATGCAAGCATGGGGTTGCACTTTCATTACAGACATTGAGGCAAACATTTCACTCCTGGTGATATAATGAGACCTCCCTATTTTTAGGAATTTACAAGAAGCATTATTGCTTGTCCTTACCGGCCAGAAGGAAAGGCGGGAGTGCGAACACACTGCAGTGAGCCCCCATATCCACTAGACGGCGGTGTACATCTTCCTCAGAAGCCAGGCGGACAGCGCTCCGGGCAGCTCGTTGGCCTAAGCAAGACAAGGGCCACTCTTCTTTTGGGAGACAGGCGTCTCCTCTCATTGTCGGCACAAACAGCCCCAAACAATTGCACTGACCACACAGCTCTAAGCCATGTTCCAGGGCACTGCCGTCTGTTCAGGAGTGAATGCTGGGGAAATGAACCACGCTGCTAATTTGCTTGATTGGGGGCCAAAGTAAGATCTCAAGTGACAGTGGGTGTGATTTATTTTTCCAACAAGAATAGGGGCAAAGCCATTTCATCCCACCCACCCACCCCCGCCCCAGCTGCTACCATAAATGAAAGCAATCACCTAATTAGTCCTGAATTACTAACTGGCAGGGTAAAGATCTGCTGGAATTCAAGCTGAAGTGGGGAGTCTGGAGAAAGGGATGTGATTTCTGCAGGGGAGGAGGGTAGGGGTAGGGCAGGGTGGGAGGGGCGGGAGGGGAGGGGAAGACCTGAAGCCCATTGTGAGGTCCTGCGTCCCTGTGGTCTGGGGGCCGTGCTGGCCCTGACCCTGGGAGAAAAAGAGGCTCAGTGATGTCTTCATGCCGTTCATTTTGTGCAGGAGAATGACTTTATAAACTGAAGGAAAAAGAACCTGTTGGAGAAAACCTATCCGAGAGTTTCTCTGAAAATGCTACAGATGGAGATGAACTGGCTTGGGAAGGAGAGCACAGCCCTGTGGCGCCTGGCCACCCCGCTGCTGGTGGACCCCCCAGGAAAGTTCTGTCATGGAAACGACAGGCAGATCTGAAACCAAGTTGGGCTTTACGTCATTAAGAAATCCCCCAAAGGAATGGCATAAAGGCCTCCTTTCACACTTTGGGTTTTGCATGTGTCCTGAGGAAGCGCCTCTTCCCCAGCTGAGACAGCGCGCTGTCCCCGCGACCCAGTGAGCGGCCCCTCGTCCTGCGGGGAAAGCAAAACAGCAGCGGGGTGGGGGCGCGCCCAGAGCTGCCCCTCTCGCAATTGATTTGTTCAGGGGTGACTTCTTGCGTTCTATTTAGATGTGACTTTAATCGAAGTGCTTTCCTAAGGCGATTTATCACAACTGTGAACGGTCAGTTTGCACAGCCGCTGCTCTTTTAGGGAAACGCACAGGCTCGGGAGGCGGAGGGGCCGGCGCGGGCTCCCCTCTTTCCCACGGACCGGCCCGCGTGCCCCTCGCACACCAGATATATGTGCACCGCGTCTTCAGAGGCCGCCGCTTCTGTGCTCGGGCTCCTCTGCTGTTTCTGGCTGCTGAACAGCCATCTCCTCTCTTCTGGGAGGGGCAGCTGGTTTCCTTTTGGGGCGCTCCCCTTCTCCCCGTCTCAGCTCCTGCAGCGGAGACGAGGCTGCCCCTCTCTCCCTGCACGCTGCGGGCTGGGTGTGCAACCCGGCTCGGGTCACCGTCTCCCCCCTCCCCTCCCCCCCCGTCCCCGCCGACCCCGCTCAGCGCCCACCACAGCTGGCAAAGCCCACACGGGGCGCTCAGTTAAAGCTGAACCTTAGGTGAAAACCACGACTTTTTAGGGTGTCTTCAACATTGTATGCAACATACTTCTACTAAAACAATTACTGTTTATCTGAAGTTCAGCTTTAACGAGGCGGGCATCCTGTATTTTGTCTGGCAGCCTTCTAGGTTCTAAAGAAAATGTTTGTCCAGAGCAGATCAAATTGGAATCAGCCTAGGACTTTTAACTGGAGCTTTGGGGAAAAAATACTTAAAAGGTATCTGTTGGGACTGCTAGGCTGGTAGGATTCATGCTTGCAACCGCTGGGAGCCAGCTTTGCTATCATGTGGGGAGAGCTGCTTGAACTAGAAGCCAACACCACAGAGAGCAGACCTGTTTCATTTGAACAGGTGGATCCAGCTGTTCTTGAAGCTGGCCCGGTGGGTGGTAGAGGTCAGGGTGCTGATGGCCAGGAGGGATAATAATTTCCTACCCCTCAAATCTGGGAAGTGAAAACAGCAGGGCTGAATGTGCCCACGGGGCATGGCTTCTGTTCAACTGGAAGAGTGGTGAATGGCTATTGGGTGACCAAAACAGTCGGTCTACTATATTCTTACTTTGTTTGCTAATTGTTTTGCTGCATGTAAACTCTTTGTTGCATTAGCTCTTGTTCATGACATCATGTCTGGAGGCAGGGTCTGATAGACTTACATGTGGAATTGGAGACTTAAATTTCAAATCTGCCTCTGCCTGGTTGAGTGGCTTTAGGGTCCTCGTAACCTCTACAAAGTTGAGTTTCTGGGTCTGAAACCTAAGGACAGAGGTTATCGTAATCCATTTGGACTGCTATAACAAAATACCAGAGTCTGGGTAGCTTATGAAAAACAGAAATTTATTTCTCATAGTTCTGGAGGTTGGAAGTCTAAGATCAGGGTGCGAGCAGATTCACAGTCCGGTGAGTCTCCTCTTCCTGGGTCACAGTTGGCGTGTTTTCTCTGTAACCTCCCATGGCAGAAAGGTCGAGGGACCTCTGCGGGGTCTCTTTTATGAGGGCACTAATTTTGTTCATGAGGGCTCTACCCTCATGACCTTATCACCTCCCAAATGCCACACCTCCTGATACCATCACTTTGGGGGTTAGGATTTCAACATATGAATTTTGGGGGAGGCAAATGTTAAATCTATAGCAGAGGTACTTTCCCCATAGGATGGGGGAGAGGGAAAGTATGTAAGCACCTGTCATAGGGCCTGGTGTGGAGCAGGTGCCCCATACAGATGTTATTACAAAACATTGAGTATAGTTCCCTGTGCCATAGAGGAGATCCTTCTATCTATTCTATGCCTTCTTTGAATGACCGTAGCACTTGTTGTCTGTATCATTTTTATGTCTGTTGTTGCTTTGTGACTGAAAACGAAAAATTTCTATTTGTCCATGTCCTGGCCCTTACATAAAAATGTGTTCATATATCTATTTCATATTTATTGACTACATCTTAGACACCGTGTTAACTGCTGGTTCTAGATGTTAGTAAAATATAGACCTTCCTGCTCAAAGGGTCACAGTATTTGTGGGCAAATAAAAAAATGAACAACCTATGTCTCAAAGAGCTTTGTACTTCCCAAAGAGAACACACCTCGTAGGTACAATAACTACATGTATCATATGTAAATGTATAAATAGTTAATGGGATTATACACCTGAGATAACTGCTTTCCGATTCTGAGGAAATGATGATTATATTTCACCAGGAGCTCAATACCACTCTGAGAATGAGGGCTTAACCCCCGACTTGACTCACTGCATCGCTTTCCTATATAAAAATACACAAGTCTGTACATACGCTCTAGAAAAAGGCTTATCTGGCATGAATTTCAGATAGCAAGAAGAAAACTTCAAGAGGTTCAGAGAAGCATCCAGAAGCTCAGATGACTGTCTGGCACTAATACAACTTGCTTGACAGGAAAATAGAGCTGCAAATCTCACAAAATCAGATGATCTTTCAAGAATTTCAAAACCTCCTGCTATTAATTGGAAATCCTAGAAGAATAGCTTCTTTTAAAATGTACTGATAATATGCTTTACAGCTTAATATTCAGAAGCCTATGTTTTGGCTAAGTGAGCTTCAGGAAGGAAGGAAATTTGCGGTTTACCTCCACTTACTTTGGAACCGCTGGTTCCAAACATCTACTTCTATGCACAGTCATCTTATCATCTGTCAAATGGAGGCAACTCTAAGACAACAGAGTTACAGAGATGTTGCACAGCTCCATGTGTCATTGTCGTCATTTGTTTCAGAATACCAATAACATCTAAGCGACTACCGAAAGAGTGCTATATTATTTGGGCTCATCTAGTGCAGCTCTGTCAAAGTAAAGAAAAGGGACCTAGAATGACTATAATTTTCCCAAGAGGACACAATTATTTTATGGTAAATCTGGGACAAGAACCCTGATCTCTTGGATCCCATTCCATTGTTCTTTCATTGGGTTCTGAACAACCCAGAGAAATAAAGAGAAATAAAACTCCTGTGTGCTGTGTCACTGGTACAGGACATGGCAAGATTGGAATTGGAGCACTACATATTAAGAGGTATCTGAGAAATTCTTCAAACTAATTGAGATATATACCAGGTACATAGAAAACAGTATGTTTTATGAAGATGATTCTGTGCAATGAACAGAACTGGTAACACACACTGGAAGGTGAATTCTCATTTTCTGGCACCTTGAAAACGCCCCCTCAACATACACGTTAAAATAAACATTTGAACTGGGTCATATTTAATTCTGCATGCTCTTGTAAGTCAGCAAAATATTCCATATATCATTTAAGTTGTCACTCACTTTTTAACTTGACTTTCAATTTCTAAAAGTCTTTCCAAACATAAAACAGAGGTGGGAAAATGGTATATGGGAAGCTGCAGAGATGAAATAAGCTTATTTCATTAGGCATAAGGATGAATATCCAAACAACTTCTTCATGGCTGAAAGTGTGCAAATCTACTGTCTTCATTTTGTAGTCAAGGCTTCTGGAAAAATATGCTAATGGATTCCTTATTACCCAAATGCCCCATATCAGTTTCAGTAGGTATCATTATATATTATGGAAATTTTTCTCAGTGACAGTGAAAGACACCCTGACTGAACATCCCCCTGCCCATGACACAGAGATGATGGTCTCAAGCTATCTTGAAGGCACTGGAGCCCACACTATCCGTTACTAATATTAATGGAGGATAAAACTTCATATTCTGTTTGCTCTATATTTGTTCAATCACTTCTTCCCTTCATTAAACTGGATGGCCCATAATTGAGTCTGTAGTGTGTCTATCATTGGAAACTGAACAAAGTTTTGTTGGTTTTATTAATGTCATACGTTCCTAGGGAGGGTCTATTCAATAACTAAGTCTAGTTTCACAGTTACAAATAAATTATGATGTAACTTTGAATAAATTAAGCTCATCATAAAGGAAGGATACTGAGAGTTGCTACTACCCCTTCCTTGAGGGGCTCTCGTAAGGCACTAATTAAAGTAACAGAGGTGTATATGTATGCATATATTTTCAATGATATTTGTACAGACTTAAAAAGAACTCTGCAGAATGCATTATAAAAATCTTAATGCTGTGTGTCCCTAGTTCCCAGCTCTCTCATTAGAACTACTTAAATGAACACAATCTTATCTGTTAGGATAGCTATCAGAGTACTCCAAATACTACTTCTTGCAGTACCCTGTCCCAACCATTTGCCATCCTCTTCCCATTAGTCCTCAAGTCAGAAGCCCCGAAGATCTGTTCATTAATTTATGAACACATTTCTTCATCCAGCCAAGAAAATTGATTGATCCCTTACCAAATTTCAGGCACCATTCTTCAGTATGATTTATAGCCATGTTCAGGAAACACAGCAGTGATTAACACAGATGAATATAGTCTCTCTTGAGCTGAGTGGGGAGACAAAAGTAAATAAGCAAATATAAAATCATAAGTATAGGGCTTCCCCGGTGGCGCAGTGGTTGAAAGTCCCCCCGCCGATGCAGGGGGCACGGGTTCGTGCCCCAGTCCGGGAAGATGCCACATGCCGCGGAGCGGCTGGGCCCGTGAGCCATGGCCGCTGAGCCTGCGCGTCCGGAGCCTATGCCCCGCATTGGGAGAGGCCACAACAGTGAGAGGCTCGCGTACCGCCAAAAAAAAAAAGCTATGAAAACAAAACCTATGGATGGAGACCTACATGAAAGATGGAAGAGTATAATAATGGCCAGAGTACATTACTGTGGCAGAAGCAGCAGCCCTTAAGGAGGACAACTTTATAAATTACAAATTGGATTTAAATAGACAGGGAATTGAAAGTGGAGACATTATTTTCTGCAGAAGATGATGGACAGGGGAGAACAAAGAAAATAAAACTGAGATTGCTAGCAAAATACAATGCTAAGCATGTAAGTTAGGACTGAGTCCTTAACTTTCATTTTTATTATTGAGTGGGTGAGTATAGATTACTGACTACACAGAACCAAGCCTGGGAACACATTTTATATTTATGATCTTTGTGCCTAAAACTAGATTCACCTGCAATTTAATATGACACTAGGACAATGACTGGCCAAGTTTTAGATTAATCACTCTTACACAAAGATTTTTCATTCATATAATCTCAAACAAATACTGCGTCACCAATTAAGTTCCAGATCCTATGCACTCTGGCTGAAGATAGAAATATTTTGCAAGCCCAGCGTCACTTTCCTCTTTCTCTGGTAACAAATCACACTTTCTATTATGATAATGGCCCCAGTTATCGGCCCAGGAATAAACACTTGACTCAGGAAGAGCCAATTAAAGCCCTCCTTTAGAGTTGATCGAGAGCTTGAAGGTTAGAGTATTTCAATCTTATGAAATTTTTGTAAAACAAAATTATTTCAAAATCTACTAATTATTCTTTAAGTTCTAGAAACTGCATTCTGTGACTAAGAGGACAATTTATTTGCCGTCGGTTCTGCTCTGCTCACTTTATGTTTCTGTTATTGTGAGATAAAGGCAGTGGGGAATGGCAAACCAATTCTGATTCATTCAACACATGAGTGCTTCTTAGGTACAAAACACCATTCTGAACATTGTCCGAGGTAAAAAGATAAATAATACCTAGCCCCTTACCCTCAAGGATCTTCCAGCTTAGCAAGGGAAATAAAACATGCACACAGATGACTGCAACAAAAAGAAGATAATGATTGCTGCCAGACGTTTGGGGAGAATGAGTAGAGCAAAGAGAGAACACAGAATAAGGCAACATTCAACAGTCAGCCAAGAACTATTTGTTGAGCAATTGCAAGCTGTGACCTGGAAATGGAAGAGGAGAACATAGATCTTCACATGGGCAGGTGAAAAATCAAGTGTTATTACTTGTAACACAGCTCTTCAAATATATTTTTTGGCACCAAGTGCCTACTAAATAGCCTTAAATTAAAAACTAAATAAGGATACAGTCTCTATCAAATATAGCCTCAGGTACTGATGCCTAAATACTAGGATCACAGTATTTGTGTTCCCAAGGATGCCTTTCTATTGCTTTGCTTCTTTCCCCCTTTCCAAATTAGCTAATGCTGCCTTACCAGGATATCTATTTCACTTGTTCCAGCCTTTTTGATCCAATGTATTGAATAGCAGAATAGGTGAGTTACAAGAGGATATTTTGACTTCAAACAACAGAAATAAAATACTATATAATTGAAAAAAAAGAGGCAATCTTTCAGGCACATGTGGATCCAGGAGTTCACATGTTCTAACCAGGTCCCTTTCTCTCTTCCCCACCCCTTCTTCTCTCTGCCTTTTCTCCTCTCTGGTAGTTCTCATTATGGGATTCAAATATTTCCCTGTTTATGTGGGAGCTTCTGGCACAGCTGCGGGCTTATACCCTCGCAGCTCCAGGGCTGGCTGGAAGGGGCGGGCGCATCACAGCATAAGGTTGCACAAGGTGTGCACTTATATAGCAGGGCATCACATCTATGAGGGATTGATGATCACATTGTATACAGGGGTAGCTTCGCATAGTTTTTACATCACTTTTCTTGAAGATGGCAGTAAAATGGTATGTTTTTACAAAATCAAATAGTGTAACGTTGTCCAAAAGATATACATAAAGCATTTAGAGGAAGGAGGCTCCTTTTTCTTTTAACTCCGGCACGGATTGTCTATTGGACAGTGGTAACCCTATGTCATCAACCTCGTTACTCCAGCAGAAGTCCAGGGATTAGCCCTGCATAACTCTTGTTAGCCTCTATTCCCTTCCTTGAACACTGTAGCCAGAAGGTTTTTTTCCTCCTCAAACCTTAAGTATTGAAACCTGGAGGAGGGGCATGTCTGAAAAGAAAATGATGGACTGGACTCTCCCTAGAAGGAAGATAAATGGGTGGTCAAGAAGAAAAAAAATAAAATCCTCTGTACCAGGAAATGTTTGGAGTGTTTTTTGGGTATCAAAAAACGGGTGCCCTACACATAAAGCAACAAAGGATATTGGTCTAAAAAGAACACCATGGCCAAAGGTGCATGACCTATTTCAACAGAGGATTTGAAAGTTAAAAGTTAACCTGTAAAACATTCAATTCAATTTCATCATTTTACAGATGGGCAAAGTAAAACTCAGGCACAGGAACAGAAGTGCCAAGGTCAGACAGGTGGTTGGTGGAAGAGACAACCAACTTCTGACTTTTTAGGTGTGTGTGTGTGTGTTGTGTTGTTTATGTGCAAGGACATTTTTCTTTAGTACACTAACATTACAACAGAAAGTATAGTCTTGTTTTGGTTTTCTCTGCGCCCTCAATTCTGTATAAGACAGTTTCGCTGCCCTCCAACAGAAAGGCTCAGCAAGAGTAGAGACCACCATAAGCAGTACACGTGGGCACCAAGGGCAGATACATTGCCCTTCCTTGTGTAGGAACTAGGGCCACTTGTTGCTTTAATGGGCCAAGTTTGGGCTGGACCTGCAGGAGGGGACACCTTTGAAAAACAGTTTCCTAACTGCACTACAACCTGCTCTGGCATCCTGGTTCCACTCCCCAAACCCCCCAAATCTTCAGCCAGAAAAAAAAAAAGAAGAATGGATCACTGGATCGATGGGGAGATTTCTGTCTGCTCCTCCTACTGCCACCTCTTTCTTGCTATTTCCTGCCCGAGGAAACCTGACATCAGCCCAAAAGCATCTCTGGAAATGGGTAGGAGGGAGCCTTACACCTGTCAGCGCCAGAGAAGAAAGTGCGCTCTGCAGAGTTCTCAGTTGTTCCATCTCTTGCGATGAAAGGAAGAAAAGGAGCGAATCCGCCACAGATTTACTGGAGACCAGGGTTACTTCATCCGGCTCCGGCCACGGTAACCCCTGAAGACCAAAGATGCATTTCCATTCCCAGCATTTCTTGTTGGCGTCTTTCCCTACAGGCTAGCCCAGTGCCTGGCCCCGGAGAAGTCTCTGCGTAAAGGTTCTTTAGGTCATAAATCAGGCTCCTGTGTGTATGTGTGTTTTTCTTAGGAAAAACTGGCACAGACGAATTAGCAGTACAGACTGGGGTCTCCCTACTACCCTTCATGCTTGGCGGCATCACCTTCGACTACCTCGCATTCTCCCGGCGCTGACAGTCCCGGCTCCGGACCTCAGGGTTGGAAGCAGTCAGCCCCAGCTAGAACCGCCCTGTCCGGGGCTGATGCCACCCTGTGCCTAGAATGCGCGTGTGGGTGCAGGCGGGCGAGCGAGCGGCTTCTACAGTGAGACCGAAGCAGGAGCTCAGCCTTCGCCTGCGACCTGCAATCCCCAGATTCCCTGGGGACCTCGAAACTCCCAATCGGAGGTACTCCCCCCCACAGACGCCCACCCATTCCCTCCCCCCTTACCTCAGCACGTAGCCCCTCCCTGCGTGATGATGCAAAACCGTGGGGAGGGTGGGCGCTGGGAAGGGTGGGGAGAGCCTGAGAGCGAGCGAGGGTGGGAGGGAGTGGGCGGAGGAGGAGAGGGAGCCGAACGCGCATTTAAAGCGATAGCCATCCTCGCTCTCTCCCCAGTGCTGGGCTGTTGGAGAGCTCGAGCTGCAAGCCACCGAGCGCGAGCTCGAGCGCGGCGCGCTGGCCGGGGAACCCAAGAGCGCACGGCGCCCCAAGATGGCAGGCGCCGCGGGACCCCCCACCCTCGCCGGCTGCCCTTCCCCGGGCGCCCCTACCCTCCTCGCCCGCAGGAGACCCTGGGCTTCCCCGGAGGAGCTCACCCCAAGGGGCCAGGACTCCGGCGAGCCCGCCACCGTCCCCTCGAGTGCCGCCGCCACCACCGCAGCCGCGGGAGCAGCATGGTCCAGCTGGGGAAGCTGCTCCGCGCCCTGACTCTGGCGAAGTTTCCCTGCTGCGTGCTGGAGGTGCTTCTGTGCGCGCTGGCGGCGGCGGCGCGCGGCCAGGAGATGTACGCCCCGCACTCCATTCGGATCGAGGGGGACGTCACCCTCGGGGGGCTGTTCCCGGTGTACGCGAAGCGTCCCATTGGAGTGCCCTGCGGCGATATCAAGAGGAAGAACGGGATCCACGGGCTGGAAGCGATGCTCTACGCCCTGGACCAGATCAACAGCGATCCCAACCTGCTGCCCAACGTGACGCTGGGAGCGCGGATCCTGGACACTTGTTCCAGGGACACTTATGCGCTCGAACAGTCGCTCACTTTCGTCCAGGCGCTCATCCAGAAGGACACCTCCGAAGTGCGCTGCACCAACGGCGAGCCTCCGGTTTTCGTCAAGCCCGAGAAAGGAGTTGGAGTGATTGGGGCTTCGGGGAGTTCGGTCTCCATCATGGTAGCCAACATCCTGAGGCTTTTCCAGGTAGGGGGGCGCTCCCTCCGGGGTAGAGCGCGCCGTAGCTCCCCGCGCTCTTTATCCTGAAGGCTGGCTTGGACTCCAGGGGTGCGGGGTCTGGTCAGCCTTCGCTCATTTCCACCCTGGAGATCCTGCCGAATCCCTCCCACCTCACCCGAGGAGGTACTTTCCCTGCTTGATTCATTTCCCTTCCATCTCTCCCCTGTCCGCGCTCCACTCCATCCGGCTTGACATTCTGGATTTATGGCCCCATTGACAAGAAACAGTCTCCGAAAAACAAGGCGATGATTTAAATGGGTTTGCATTCGAGTGAAATATGGTTCCAAAACAGGCTTGTAAAAGTGTCGGGCTCCTGTGAGAGCCACTTAGGCGCAAGGAATATGAAAGATGAGAAGACGCCTAGAAACTAGGCATTTCTCAACTCCCCAGCTTCCCTGCCCCAAGCCGCCCGACAAGCTGCAGCTGCCTTGGAAAATTTCGAGAAGAGCTTAGGGAGGCAGTTCTTAAACCGAAGGCTAGGTCTTCACCTACATTTGGACGTGAATTGCCCATTTCGCTCGGGTTGGATTTCCCGACCTGTAACCTGTCTCTGCGAGGGCATGGGGCGGAAGGCGTGGGGACTGTCCTCAAGCGGGGAGAAGCCACCCGCAGACGTGCCCCCAGGTGATTTGCTCTGGGCAGTTGTTTGCACCGTCTAAACTGCCTTTGCGATCCGGCCACTGGCAGGAGCCGGGCGATCAGCTTTCTACTCCTGCCAGCTCAGAGCCCGGAGGTGAGCTCATGCTAACTGCGAGACACAGTCGCTTTGTCTGCACCCACCCTGTGCCCATCCTTTCCCACGACCTCTCTAACGCAGCCCCCAACCCCAGTCCTGGGTTTTGAGGACGATTCTCAGAGCCAGACAAGAAGGCGCCTGGCGGGAGGCAGTAGGGTGCGCTGAGCAAGGCCGGGCGGTACTCTAGCTCCGGGTGCAGGCGGGCAACGGCGGAAGAATGCGAGGACGGCGGAAGATGCGAGGACGGCGGATCGGGCCCGCTGAGCGGTGGGCGGTGCTGCAGTGCTCTCTCACCGCCTGCTCCCGCAGCCTCGGCCCCGAGGCTCCTGTGCCGCCCTGGGTATAGATGGATGGCTTCTGGATGAAGAAATTGAGTTTCAGGGTCTGCGTGACTATGGGTTCTCTTGTTTCTCTGTCTTTCTTCCTGTGTGTCTCTCTCCTTGTGTCTCTTTCTCCCTGCTTTTTTTTTTTTTGTCTCTCTGTTTTTATGTTCTCCCTTTCAATTTCTGCCTCTCTTTTCCTTCTCTACCCCTATCTCCAAGTTTTTTGTTCATCTCTGTCTTGAAGTGATCCTTTCCTAATGCACAGCTCTCTCCCTGCCTGGTAGGACCCAAGCTCAGTTAGTCCCTTCTCCAGATGTTCTGGCTGACCCTTATGCTCCCCGTAGCTAAAAAGTCGGCTCCCTCTCAAGTGCCTTTCCTGAAGCATGTTGGGTTTCTGGAGGGGACTCCTTGTGAGATTCAAGCTGTCACTACATCAGCACCCAGGGGTATGAAGTTTGTGTTTGTGCCAGAAGGAGGGGTGCCTGTCTAAAGCTGCAGCCTGGTATGGCCCCTCTGAGCCTCTGAGCATCCCTAGCACCTGTTGAGTATGCCACCTCTAGATGTTTGCAAGGCCAAAAGTGCTTCTGGGCAGCCTTCACTTTGAGGTAATGCTTTCAGGAAGAGCCTGGGTTGTTGGAAGCAAAACCCAGAAGCACTTCCTTTACCTCTGAGCTTAAACTAGAGAACCTGAGGAGGCAGCGCTGCAGGGAGGATGAGGCCAGAGGTCACCTGAGAACCACAGGGGCAACTCACAGTATTTTTACTGGAGCTCTGGGGGTTGAAGGCACATTTGCTGTTTGACATTTTAAAAATTATTTTGGTGCCTTCACTTGGAGCTTGGGAGCTTGCAGATGGGCCTGCCTGTCGGAAAAAGAGTGAAATCTTAAAGTCAAGAGAGAGCTTGCAGACTAGGTGAAGGATTGTGTTTGCTGAAAAAGATTCCAGGGGGAGCTGATTCCTTCTCTGGTGTGTGGATCTGAGGCACTTGCAAGAAAAGAGAACGCTTGCCTTATGCTTAGTTCCCCCGTTCCCTGGGCTGGGAAGGAAAGGAACGGAATGCCAGCATTAGCAGTGTGCGTTGGGACCAAAACCATTCAGAGAAAACACTGTCATTTTCCTCTAATTTGCAAATTGCAGCTATTCATGTTGGATTGAACAGCTGGGGAAAAGAGCCCCCAGTTTTCACCTGCATTTATTGAGAAGAGGCTGGTAGTAGGAGGGATGCACAACTTGTGGCTTGTGCTGCAAGCTGGATATAAGCTTGGTGTGAGCATCCTGGTTAACCACTGCCATGTTCAAATATACAGAGATAGATTCCAACAGTCTCTTCCAGTAGCCTTATTTTTGCGTGTGATCTTAGAAGCTCCTGGCATGTAAGTCCAGTCCCAGTTTCCCAGCCTCTGTAAACCTGCAAAATGAATAGAGAGAA
Source organism: Tursiops truncatus (assembly GCF_011762595.2). NCBI lineage: Eukaryota > Metazoa > Chordata > Mammalia > Artiodactyla > Delphinidae > Tursiops > Tursiops truncatus. Next base: position 150,564,234 of record NC_047036.1, read on the forward strand.
TAGTGGAACGCAGACCCCTTGTTTCAAGACACAGTCACTTTAGGGAAAGAGGAAAAGAACGGGTAGGTGAATTCTTCTCTGGGATTGCAGGGTTCAGCTCAATGAAGACTGTCCTGTATAAAAGAAACTCCTCTAAATGGTTGAATTCTTAGCTCTCCAGAGATTTGAGTTTTCTTTTCCCCAGTCCCTGTGGGTTGCTGTGGGGAATGTGTCAAACCTATCATTTGAGATAAAATTTATGGTGAGGTAAGCTTCTAGGCTGGGGGAAGGAAGACTTAGTGACTGAAATGGGGGATGCTAAGCACTGGGGGGCAGGAAGGAACAAGGAGCTAGCAATGGATGTAACAAATGCTGCAGCTGCCAGCAAAGCCTGGATTGAACTTCCTTCCTGAAAATGAGGACCCGGGCAAGAATGACCACTCAGATGTAAACAGTGTCTCTGACTGGGAATTCTCATCTGCCTGCCGGTGGGCCAGAGCTGAGCAAGTCCTTTCTCTCTCCTCTGTATGCACACTGAACTGCTTAGTAAGTGACATGTCAGAGGACAGGAATCATATTCAGTGGATCTTTCAAAATCCAGGAGTTTGAGGCTAATGAAATTAGTGTGAGGCCAGGGCTCTGCCAACTAGAATTAAGTCACTGCAGCCACCCTGCAATGCATTTTCAGCCTGAAGGGAGCATCAGGGAGGAATTTCGGGAGATTTGTTTCGGAGCCTGTACAAAGTAATACTCTCCTAATGCTAAGAAAGATTAAATGTAAATTAATATTGACTACGAGTAACATATTTAAAAAATAATCGCCGAGTGGGGGATGGCTTAAAGTGGAGAGATTATAATA
>NC_047036.1:150565171-150682221 GCF_011762595.2 Tursiops truncatus
GTCACCTAGTGTCTCAGTAGTGTTTAGGACTCAGATCTGTCCAAAGCCTAAACCTTAAGTTCTAGGTCTAAGCAGTGGCTCTCAAACTTGAGTATGCATCAGCATCACCAGGAGAGCTTGCTGAAACAGGCAGTGGGCCCCACCCCCAGAGTGTCCGAGTCTGTAGGTCTGGACCAGGGCCCAAGACTTTCACTTCTAAAAATTCCTACGTGCAGCTGATGTGCTGGTCTGGGTACCAGACTTTGAGAACCACTAGTCCAGGCATTTTAGGTCCAGAATTTCAGGTGTTAGAATAATTTTCTGGTGATAAATTGTCGAAAAAAAAAAAAAAGCACTGCATTTTCCTGTTTGTAAGGAGGTAATACATTCAATCTTAAAGAGTCAATAATGGGGCTAAGTATTTAAGAAAGAAGAGTTATTCTCCAGGAAGATGGGAGGAGATGGACATTCTAAGGACAGGAATGCCCTTTCAGGAAACTTGCAAAGGGAAAAGAAAAATAACATAGTAAGATTCTGCTATCCAGTGTTCACAGAACATGAGTGGGATACCCTTGACTGGAAAATGGGAAGCCAACTTTTGCTCACCATATACATACCTTATTCAGTACAAATGTTTATTAAGAATCTCCAAAAGCTAGACACTAGGCATCAGGGCTACACTGATAGAGCAGATAAAGTGCCTGGCCTCAGGGAGCTTGTGCTTCAGATGATGTACCTCAGCTAGATAGACTGAATGATGGCTACTATATTGGGTTCACACTTCGTCTCAAGAAAAACATATATCCATAGACGTGATCCAGGAGTCAAATGGCAAAAGACCTAGCCTCAAAGTGAGTGTTAATTTCATTAAATGGTAGGTAAAAATTATTTTATATGCCGAGATAGGCTCTGCTTAAAAGACACACTATTCCTCCAAACGTATTATACAAGCCAGCTTATGAACCTGTGACTTTTTCTAGGAGAAATGTTGCCTTCTTTCCCAAGAAGGGAGCAGTAGGGGTCGGGGTGGAAATAGTTTCATCATCAGAGGCACAGTCTCACTACTACTGCTCAGCTCCAATTCGCAACCTTCTGAATGGTTTCCAGACTAAGTAATTTAGCAAAGTGATGAAGAAAAAATGGCCCATTAATCTTATGATGCGTGTTATAACTTCACTCTGGGTTTAGCATAGGAAAAATATTATTTGCATTGATTAGAAATATGCTTTATGGCTGCATATATTATTCACTCTGAAGATTCTAAAATTATTAGCTGGGTTGACATGATGAACTGCACAGGAGTACTTCTAGATGGCATCTCAATGTCATCTGTTACTCACATCATATAGGTCTAGGAATCAATATGTATTTTACTCAATATGAGATCTTATTCCAAACATCAAAATATACCTGTTTTTATTCGATGGTTATCATCATGAAATTAGCAGCTAAATGTCATTTAGAAAATTCAAATCAAGTAAATTACTGTATTAACTGTCCAACTATGATTATGATTTTCCTCCACTTATAGCTGAACCTAATATAATGATCTGGTCAGTCTGACTAGGAGGATTTATTCATTAATTTACTCAAATGTTCTGAGGTATATTTTGAAGGACTTAAATTATGGTCTGGTTTGTAGGATCCAACAGTAAGGGTGCAGGTTTATCTCCTACAAGCTCTGTGACCTTGCCCAAGTGACTTAGCATCTCTGAGCCTCACTTTCCTAATCTGTAAAATGGAAACAATAATAGAACCCAAGTTGTAAAGCTGCAAGAAAAAAAGTAATATGGTAATATATTTTGGCACAAAAGAGCAGTTACGCTGATGGTCATTATTTGTGAATACTGTTGCTAAGATTATTGAAAACCTGTTGCGTGTTAGGTGCTGTTCAAGGACTAGAATTTTAAGACTGTTCTTCACCTTTATCCCAGTTTTACCTGCAAAGTTCTGCCATGCACTGGAAGAACATACTGGTATTTCTAGGGAAGGGGACCACTCAGGTGACATTTTTTTTCACCAGGTAAAGTATACAAAGGTTATAGTGTATCTTTTGAGTCCTTTGGACGTCTAGTTACCTTTCACTAGAATGATTCTAGTAGATCCTGATAGATACCTGAGACAAGGTCAGGTCAGTGACGTTGGTACCTTTTCTGGCTTAAGAGCATAGGGCAGAAACACAGGAAGAGAGGTCTTCCTTTTCCACTCCTGTTACTAAGAACCCTCTCGAATAATGACAATCTGAAACAGATCACTACATTGTTGCACGCTGTAGAATCAAAGCAGTGCACAAAGCAAAGAGCACTGGCCTCCATTATACGTGCATTTCACTTGAGATTCACTTTTCTAGACCGTGGAGAAAGCAGATGTTCCAACACTTTCCAGGTACTGGAATATTACAATCTGGCCATCTCCACCACTGCATGTTTGATCACACTGTTCCCTGCAAATGGAATGCTGTTCCATCAAGGTCAGATTGACCAGTGCAAATACCTGATTTTATCGTACGGTCAGAACCAAATTAACTTACTGAAATTCTGCCCAGCTCAGGGTCTACCTTCTCTGTGAAACCTCCTGTGAGATCCCAAGTTACAAACAACTCTATCTTCTTCAGAAGACATTGTATACTATATAAATAGTAATTTACATATAAATATATGTATATGTGTCTGTATTTCTTTGTTACATTAAGTTACAGCTTCTGTGGTTTCTCTTCTTCACTAAACTGGACGCCCTTATCATCACAGTAGCCATGTACATCATTGTATCCTCCAAAACATCCAGAATAATATCATGGATTCAGTATATAGTTGTTTAATAGAAAACAATTAACTAACCACTGCAGAATACTAGTGTCTCTCAAGGTGTGTTCAGTGGATCATAAATCCTATGAGACAGTCCATGAAGGAAAAGATTTCAAATAAATTTGGGATCGGTTGTCCACTACATCTCCTTATCAGAGACTCATAATTCACAAGACTCGTAAAAAGCTCTGTAGCAAAGAAACTGTTGACTTAGTTTGACCCAGTATTTCTCTTACAAGAGTATCAGTTCTGGAGGTCAAGGACATTTTCCACCTCTAATACAACATCTCTACTGCCTAGTAGAGTGCCTGGCACTTAGTAGACACCTAATAAATATTTGAATAAGTTTAAACATACATTCCCCTTTTAAGCTATAGAAGAAAAACATAGTATATAGTATATTTTGATTTACTTGGGGAGAATAATAATATGAATAGATAAATTTACACAAATCATCTTAAAGTATATATATTTGATAATACTTTTTTCCACAAATCTACACAATTGCACATTTAGTGGTGATAGTAAACAAACTACATTTGCTTCTGAAAACTTGCTAAGAAGGATGGCTACTAAAAACTACAACTTGAACCCAAAACAATTGATTTAGTTCATTGGTCCCCACTCCTTAGCAGTTTTAATATAGAAGAAAATAGACGCATATATTTCTTTTCTGCCATAATATGACATCATATAAGGAATGCTATGTTATTAGCTAGAAATAAGATTTGCTTTTGTTATTTTAGTACATTTGATCACATAAGAATAATTCTAGATTTTTTCCCCTCCTGTGACTCTCATAGCATCCCCATCTAAAATAGACTTTGGAGATTTAGATCAAATGTCATATCAATTGTCCTAGACTGCTTACTATGTGCTTTCACTATAGATTTTAATGTCAATAGAGAAAGGAGAAGGAAAAGTCAGAGGGAAATGAAACAGGTGTATGCAACACCCCTCTCTACTACCGACATTTCTCAGAATTCTGGGGGAAGTTGCATCTATAAGCGGAAAGTTTTTCACCATGGAACTCACGGTGGTAGAACTTCTCATGACGAATTTTTTTTCACTACTGAAGAAAAATATGTTTGATTTTACCATAACTGAAAAGTTCTCCTGTTTCTACTTCTGAGGTTTGCCCTCAAGACTACTGTTTACCTAATGGAAGGGACTCCTATGCATGGAGGAAAAAGTGCACCATTTGAAGGAAAAGCTAAAGGAGTGATATTCAGGTAGCTCCTCATTCCACCAATGAAAACATACACATAGATTTTCCACTTTACACCTCATTTTCCACCTTATTTTCATGATTTTGAAATGAATATGTAGGGTCTGATGAGTTTGTCAATAGTCTATAATTATTAGTGTTATTAAAATAGAATACAAATGATAAGCCATATGTAAAAATGCTGTGTGAATAAACTGCTATACCCCAAATAATACAAATGAGTGAATGGCAGTAAATGCTAAGAGGGATTAACAACATAAAGGATATTAAAAAAATGATCACCATATTTCATACTTATGTGTCTTTTTCTCTCTCACTTTTTTTTTTTATTGCGGTACGCGGGCCTCTCACTGTTGTGGCCTCTCCCGTTGCGGAGCACAGGCTCCGGACGCGCAAGCTCAGTGACCATGGCTCACGGGCCAGCCGCTCCGCGGCATGTGGGATCTTCCCGGACCGGGGCACGAACCCGCATCCCCTGCATCGGCAGGCGGACTCTCAACCACTGCGCCACCAGGGAAGCCCTTCTCTCTCACTCTTACTCAACTCCTAAATAACTAAGAGAATATGCTCACAAATGGTAAGCATGTCTTGGATGTTCGATGTGTGTTTGTGGGAAAGAACAAAAAAAAAACTGCCTCAATTAGGTCAAATATCATACAAGAGATGAATGAGATTAGAGATGGGATTGGGATTTGTGTTAGTGACTCAATAGCTAACCAATCACAGATATGACAGTGTAGTGCAATATGCAAATATACTTTTAAACAACTTCTCTTAAGTTATCTACTGTCTGTAAAGAAAATCACACTCAACTGCTCTGCACTTAACCCCAGAGCTTCTGAGTTAGAATCTGTTAGAAATAGGTACATGTTTCATTGCTTTGGCAACATTTACATGGCTCTGCATCAGGCAATACAACTGCTAAGATCACACCCTGGGAATTCAGGAAAGGCTAGTGTCCAGTTCTGGTCGTTCTACCACCCAACTGTGATCTAGGGTAAATTCCTGATAAAAAGAAAAAGAAAAAAGAAAAACCCTGAAGATGCTGAAACAGTATTTCCTACTTCACAGGGTCGTCATGGGGATAAAAGGTCATTAGGATAAAGTGCCTCTCACCCAGGAAACACTGATAAATGCTACTGATGCTACCATCATCATCATCATGACCGATCAAGAACATATTGCCACATGGAAATTCAACATTCCCTGGGCCATTCACAACTTTCCTTTAAAGGACTCATATTCTATGTGGGGTCTTAACACCTTCAAATAACAGAAAATACAAGTCTTTACGCCTTTTTTTCTGTAGCTAATTTTGGCATCTTTCACCTCTGTCCACTTAAGTGTTGGTTTAGCATATTCTTGTCACACAAAGAAGCTACTTCCCAAAGAGAGGAACAATGTGTCAAGTGACAAAGACATTGAGTGAAGTCTTTCACATCCTAGATTGTCCACGGTACAGCTCAGCTGGTCTCTGGGTTGGAAGGCCTGGGTCTACTTTGCTCGTCTGTTACAGGGGAAGGGACATGGTCCTTAGCATGTGCTCTGTGAAACAGAGGCAGCTGCTGGTAGAAGTATAACACAAGCAGAACTGGCTTCAATTCTTCCTTCTTAGGTCTTTTTCTTCTTGTTCAGCTGTTCAAGGAACTTGCCTGCCCTCTGTCCCTGCCAGGACGATGTTACATCTGCCTGGATAAGTAGGTCACCATTGTATATCAGGAAAGGTCTTATTTGGAATCATCAGGAACCGGATACGGCTAATTTGAGCAGAAAAAGAAACTTTTGGAAGTTTATGGTGAGGTCTCAGTAACTACAAGCAGACTAAACAACCGTAAGCCAAGCCTATGCTATTGCAATTATAGGATCAGGCCGAAGTGATGTTATAAGTCCTAGCTGGCCTTGCTACCAAGCAGGAACAGGAAACAGGAGGTTGACCCAGCACTGCGGGCCTTGCTTCTTTACATCATTTATTTGTCATTCAAAATCCAAGAGAGGGGTGCAGTTGGCCAACCCGAGGTCGCCCGACTGTTTTCCAACTGTAAGGGAGACTGAGCATGTGAATAAACAGTGTATCTGACATGTTCAGCTTGTATAACGAGAGGAAGGCTCTGTTTCTCACCAAGACCCACAAAGTGGAAAATTCCCCAGAGAAAGGAATTTCAGATCAGATGCTTGGAAAGTTAAAAACAACAACAACAAACAAATGCAGATGTGGAATTAAAGACATGGAGTCATTAAGAACCTATATGTGGAGTGATTCAGACCTGAGTTCACATCTGGAGCAAGCTACTCAATCTTGCTGAGCTTCAATTTTCTTTAAAGGAAACAACGTGGAAGATGATATCCACATGTAACTTGTGGTACACATGAAGGAGGGTAGTACAGTATATGATGCCTGGCACATCCTATGCATTTTCTAAAACTACTACTAGTCCTATTATTATTGTTACTTATTATACAATTTATTGTAGAAATTAACAGGGAGAGTATTAATAAATGTTAATACAGTGCTAAGTGTCACATTTATGATCTCAACTAATTATTTGTTGATTCAACAAACATTCCACATATCAGAAAATAACCTGTTAGTGTGTATATATATATATATATATATATATATATATATATATATATGTATTTTTTTTTTACAGAAGAAAAGAAACCCTGAGGCTTAGAAAGTGTAAACAATGTACCAAAAGTCACTCATTTAAGAGGTAATGGAATATTATTCAGCCTTAAAAACATGAAGGAGATCCTTTCATTTGTGACAATATAGATGAAACAGGAGTGCATTATGCTGATGAAATAAGCCAGACAGGATAAATACGAATTCTATCATTTATATATGGAATCTAAAAAGAAAAAAAGCCACACTCATAGAAACAGAGTAGAAAACTGGTTGCCAGGGGCTGGGGTGTGGGTGGGGAAAAGAGGGGAAGACTGGTAAAAGGGTACAAACTTTCAGCTGCAGGATGAATAAGGTCTGAGGATCTACTGTATAACATAGTTACTACAGTCAATAATACTGTATTGTATAACTAACATTTTCTGAGAGAATAGAACTTAAGTGTTCTCACCAAAAAAAGAAAAAAAGGAAAAAGGTGTCATGAGCTGTTAGATGTATTAATTAACGTGATGGGAAGGATCCTTTAACAACGCATATGTATATCAAATCATCATGATATACTCTTTGACTATCTTACAATTTTGTCAATTATACCTCAATAAAACAGAAAAAAAAGAGAGGTAATAAAGAAGAGACTCCAATCCAGGATTATCCAGCTCAAAAAACTACACTCTTAACCATTACAATATAGTATCCATCCATATGTTATAACTGTAAAATGCTTAACACAAAGGAAACGTTAAATAAATGGTATTTATTCTAACTCTAATGCTTACTAGATATTAGTTATGTGGTATGCTTTACTTCTAACTACAAGGGTATAAGGTGCAAATTCTTGCTACAGAACATAAAAGCCCCTGTGGTACCCTGTACGATAAACACAGTACCTGTAAATCTCTCATCTCTCAACCCAGAGTCTCCTCAAGTTGGAGGTCTTTACCCCCTTTATAATGTGGGAATAATGCCTTTCCCACATTTGCACTGGGCATGAAAATCCATACTTCCAGGTGTATACTGAACCTCCACTTAGCTCCTCGTCACCTTGGAATCACCAGACCAAAGATCATTTATTCCATTAATATAAATGATGTAGGGATAGAAGTACAGAATATACAGAGAGTGTTGGAGGAATCCAAACAACAAGTCCTCCACTCTCAAAACAAATTTTAGAGTTCCAAAAGTAAAGAGCAATGTTTGGAAATAAAACTAAAAATGAAACTAACATCTACAATTAGCCAAGTATTTATTATGGGCCAGGCTACTTACCAGGCACTTGATAAACATTACAGCTCATCTTCCTGCAGTCCTTCAAAGCATATAATATTGTTTCTATTTCATAGAGAAGAAAATTGTATCTAAGCAGGTTAGTGATTAGCCCAAGACCACAGGGCTAGGCTGTAAGAAAAGAAGGCCAAGTTTCAGTGGTCAAAATGGTGATGGATGTTATAACTAGAAGATTATGGCTAATCAAATAAAAATATTCAAAACGGTCCTAATGTATTATTAGGATTTCTTTAGAATAACTTGGGTGCCTTAGTGAATACAGTAGTGGTAGGCACTACAGTCTCTTTAATTTGCTAATCATACAAATCTACTTTAATATTCTTGGTGACAAGGAGCTAACTACTGATAAGACAGCTTCTTCAGTTTGGGGGCTACTCCAGGGTGAAATGCCGGAACGTCTTACTGCCTGCCTGCAATGTTACCTAGTTCTACCAGGGGGAATAAAGCAGAACAAATGGCCACTGTTCTTGACAAATGGATACAGTTTCAGTTTTTCAAAATGTCAGTGTCAGATTCATTCACTGTATCAGATAGATCTGTCAAATGGCTTTGCCCATTTACTAATGGATGGCACACTGCAGACACACGTTGGGTCAAAGGACTCAATGTCACCTCATTGATACTGTCATCAATATAATTTGTATTGGCATTTTGTCTCACCCTGACTTTAAGGACTATGTGAGGAGATCCAAGTCTCCAGACCATGGACTGATCACCTCTGCTTGACACAGTATTCTCTGCTCATTTCCAGAGGGGACCAAGGATGAGCTCTTGTACTTCTGAGTCTATTCACCCTACCTGGCAACACATACTAGCTGGGCTGATTGGATCAAGCAGGAGCCCCAGAGTTTAAATTTCCAGCTGCATTGGAGGAAACAGAGGCTATGCCCCAATCCCATAACCCCTCACTTCTTACTGCTAGCCTATCCTAGGCTGTTCTTGCTGATCGGAGTACTTCATGCTAAAAATTAATTTTGCTTACCTGATGGCAGTCACACAACCTCAAATGCCATTTTTATAAATAAGGCAACCACCAATGGAGTGTGATTTAGGGTTTTTTCTTCTGTAGACCCTGCCTACCCTATAAAATCTCCCATTACTGCATCATGGAGACTATAATCCCTTTCCGAGGGAATAGATTCTTTCCAACCATAAGATGAAATAAGAACCTACATTTCCATACTGCCCAAAAGGAAATAAATTGATTACAAAATGCAGGAGAATGACTGATTTTCCACATTTGTTGTGTTCATTAAAGGGTTTTTGAATAGACTTGACAGTATTAAAGAAGTTCAACACACACAAAATAAAAATTAATAAATGAAGAGAAAAAAATTGCATTGACAACAAACAACAAAATAAACACATTGATATATAAAAGGTTGTTATACATCGATGAAAAATGGATGCCATAAAGTCACAAACTAAAAAGTATTAACAGCCAATAAAGATATGAAAATATGTTCAACCTTGCTATTATTAATCAAAGAAATACAAATAAAATAATTCAGGTGTCATATTTTACTGAGCTAGAATGACAAAGTTTTAAAAAACTTGATAATACTGGTATTGATATTGATAATACTGGTACTGATGAGTGTGTGTAAGAAACCACATTGGATGTTAAATTCTTGGTAGAAATAAAAAGCACGGTAACCTTTCTGGAAGACAATATGTCAGTATGTACCAGAACTGACAACCAGCCATTCAAGTTCTAGAAGTCCATTCTAAGGAAGTAAACAAATGCTCAAAGACATATGAACAAGGATGCTTGTCTCATTGTTTAGCAAAGCAAAACAGGAATAATCTAAATGTTGAACAGTAGGGACTGGTTCAATAAATAATAGAATGCTGTTCAACCATTAAAAATGCTGCTGCAGATTTTTATTAGGTGGTGAGTAGTCATACTTATATTACTAAATAAAAATGTTATAGAACTGTTTTGTAGTTTGATATAATAATTGAAGGTATTTTATACTTGCATTGTATTTATATGCACCCCGTCACAAAAAAGTTTCAAAAGATACCCTCAAAAATGTTACAGAGATGATTTATCAGAAATGGGATTTTGAGTTATTTTTCCTTTTTTCTTTAAATCCTTTCAATTTTGGAGTTTCTGCAATGAGCCTGTATTATTTTTACAATTAAAAATATTTAAATTTACAACAAAAGGATCTAAATTCCTCCAGTTTTCCATTTATTTTCCACCCTGGCTCAGGGTATTTGTGTAAAAAAAAAAAAATCAGCTTATTTTCTCTTTTGTATCAATCTAAATTTACTTTTCATAAGTTAACTATTTTAGTCTGGCAAAAGTTTCACATAGGAAAATTGTTAAGGTCTGAATATTCTATTACCTTTAAAAGCACTGGAAACTTTGAAATTATTTCTTTCAGAATTTTCATATAATACTGAAAGGCGGGGGGGAGGTAGCAAAATGAAGGGAAATAGATAGTAGTAGTCAACTTCAATTAAGAAAAAGCAACAAGAGGCAGTTTGTACTCTTTTGATACGGCAGAAGCCCCATGTGTCAACTCATGCTAAAAAATGGATATATACACACACATATATATGTTTGTGTGTATTATATGTATATGTGACACACACACATAATTAATCCACAGCCTTAAGCTAATCACTCATTGTGGCAGAAACAACGAGCTGTTGACTACACTTTAATTAGCTCCTCCAGCCTGTAGAGGCATCACTAGGACCAAGATAGGAACAACATTCTCCATCTCCGCTTGCATCTGGGTATGGTTCTATCCCAAAGAATGTGACCAGAGGTGACCTGAAGAGTTTATGTCTGAAGGATAACGAGTTGATAATTGTAGCTTGCAGCTTCCTCTCTCCTTTCCTTTTTAGGACAAACGTAGAGCCACTTGATGAAGGTGGTGGGTCCCTGAATAACTGAGCAGAAAACTGACCCTCAGACCACCAAAGTCCATACTACACTCCTGAGTGAGTGAGAAATGAACTGTCCATGTGTTGCTCCACTGAGGTTTAAGGTTTATTATTTAGTGTTTAACTAACGCATTTTTTCTTTAAACCTCAGTTGCCTTCTCTGTAAAATAAAGTCTTTGAAAAGGATCCACTGTAAGTTTTTTCCCTTGCTTATGTTTTTACCTTAGTTTTTAACTCTCAGAAACATTGCGCGCATTCTACCTTTTAAGTTAGTGAGTCTACTTTTTTTCCCACAAAGACGGGTTCTTCAAGTTATGGAGAAGTCATAGCAGACTGTTGCTTCAGTTTAAGATACGCATTCACATATGAGATGAGAAGGGTGAGGACCCAGAGAAACGCCTTTGACAGAGGGGAGTGAGAGCATACTGAAGAATGTTTAGTAATAAAGAATTCAGATGGGAGAAACGGATGGGTTACATCTAACAGATTTGCTCAAAGGAATTCTGGAAAGGCAAATATGTGAAAATGTATAGCAAAGACATGGAATGCCTTTTGGTCCCTAAATGGATTTCATTTCAAAGACGTGCATATTGCAAATACATGTACCATAACACTTCTCTGTCCACTTCTAGAATCTTCTAAAGCCTGACAGAACATCTGCAGAGAGAGGATGTCATTCCAAGATAATCGACTGCAAGTGACTAAATTAAGATAAAAATGTCCTTAACCTTGAACAGTTTTTTAAAGAGATTTTAGAAGAAAGGAGCCCTCCAGGGGGTTGTATAACTATATAATTGTACCCTTTCTAAAAGGCTATTTACAGATACATAATGTTTCCCCTCCATTCTTTAAAGTAAAATATAGGATAAAAAAAATAGTTTGGGGATAATATTTGTTTGGGACAGCAGGCACTGCTAATCAGTACCACTCTCTCCTTATTCCTTACTATCAGAGCCCTGGTTTAGGAGACCCCATTATCCTTAAGGCTAAGGTGGCCAGTTTAAAATCCGAGCTGATGAGATCTAAGTGCAAGTCTGCTGACCATCTGTGGTAAAAAATTTGCTCTCTGAGTTAGACACTGCCTTTTTTTCTTACTTAATTTCTTTTTTTTTTTCCTTTTCTTTCTTCCTGCCCCAATTGTTGGAACACTATTGGAGATTCTGGGGTCACTTTGAAGCTATGTGGACGTGCTAGAGATGTGGAAGCTGGAAGAGCGAAGCAACCCAGTCCCCTGGTGATGCCCTTCAGCAGCTGCACTAACGCTAGAGGGACTATCTCCAAAGTTCCTGCTACCCGTGGAAAGTAAGGTAAATCACTCATTCACTTTCTGTTACCTACTAACTGATCCAGAACTCTAACCTCAGGGTTCTAGAACCCTTCTCAGTATCCCATAGTCATACTCATGTTCCGGACTCCTGATCATCAGACTTGCTTATAGCAGATGTATGGGGAGGGCAGGCTCTTCTGGAAGCCCTCATACTTCCTCCCCTACCCCCACCACACACAAATAATGATCTTTATGTCCACTCATCCTTCTATCTACACTCAGAGGCCAGGGCCCCCAGGAAGGCTTCACTGACAACCCTTTACTCCTCTCTACATGCAGAAAGAGTAGAGGTGTGGGCTCTGGAATCAGACTTCCTAGACTTGAATTCTTAACCTGTTACTTACCAGTTTACGACGTGGGCAAAGTAGTTACCTTCTCTGGACACCCTTGTAAAAGAGGAACACTAAGTAGCACCTATGTACCTTACTGAAAGGATTAAATGAGCAAACGCAGGTAAAGTTCTTATAATTTTTTCTTGGGTCAATCAATTCTAGCTGCTATTGTTACCTTTGGCTAATTTAGGGCAGAGTCCCTTTGCCCTCCTTTGGTTCTCTGGGCCCGTCTCATTCACAACACACACAACCGCATACGGCATTCACAACACACACAACCGCATACTGCAGTTTTGAAAGGTGGTTCTCAAAATGTGGTCCCTGGGCCAGCAATATCAGCCACACCTGGGAACTGGTTAGAACTCTGGCACTGGAGCCCAGCAATCTGTGTTTTAACAATACTCTCAGGCAAATCTGATGCACACTAAAGGTTGACGACAACTGAGAACATCTGTCTCAGACTCTCCTGGAGGCATTCACCAAAAATAGAGTTACAGGACCTTACACCTGACCAGCTGGAGAAGGGGTCTAGTAATTGCCCTGGTTATCATGCTTGTCATGATTTCTCAGCACATAAATGTTTGAGAATCACTGCCATTTTGAATGTGTGTTTCACTTGTCTGTGTTTCCAGTGGACTTTACTTCCTTGCAAGGAAGGTTTGTGAAGATTTGTTGCTGTTGTTTGCATTATTAGTTTTATTATGCTAATTCTAGAATCTCTGGTGCATAGTGCAATCTCAGGCAGGAAGTAGTGGCTCATTAAAACAGATGTCCCAAAAGTCTTAGTAGAACTTCAAGATTAATTCCTTCAGGAAGAGGTAAAATTGTCATTAGATGCAGATGATATGATACTATACAGAGAAAACCCTAAAGACTCTACATGAAAACTACTACAACTGATAAACGAATTCAGCAAGGTAGCAGAACACAAGATTAACATACAGAAATTGGTTGCATTTCTTTATACCAACAATGAAATATCGGAAAGGGAATGTAAAAAAACAATGCCTTTTAAAATCACAACCCTCAAAATAAAATACTTAGGAATAAACCTCACCAAGAAGGCAAAAGACTTATACGCTGAGAACTGTAAGACGTTAATAAAGGAAAGTGAAGATGATTCAAAGAAATGGAAAGACATCTCATGTTCTTGGGTTGGAGGAATTAATATTGTTAAAATGCTCATACTACCCAAAGCAATCTACAGATTTCATGCGATCCCTATCAAATTACCCATGACATTTTTCACGCAATTAGAATAAATAATCCTAAAATTCATACAGAACCATAAAAGACCCAGAATTGCCAAAGCAATCCTGAAGAAAAAGAACAACGTTGGAAGCATAGCCACCCCAGACTCAGACAGTACTCCAAAGTCACAGTAATCAAAACAGCGTGGTATTGGCACAAAAACAGACATATGGATCAATGGAACAGAATACAGAGCCCAGAAATAAACCCACACACCTCAGTTAATCTTTGACAATTAATCTTTGACAAAGGAGGCAAGAATATATAATGGGAAAGAGACAGTCTCTTCCGCAAGTGGTGTTGGTAAAGTTGGACAGCCTTATATAAACCAGTGAAGTTAGAAAACATCCTTTCACCATACACGAAAATAAACGCAAAATGTCTTAAAGACTTAAACATAAGACATGACACCATAAAACTTCTAGAAGAGAACACAGGCAAAATATTCTCTGACATAAATCATACCAATGTTTTCTTAGGTCAGTCTCCCAAGACAATAGAAATAAAAATGAAAATAAACAAAGGGGACCGAATCAAACTTACACGCTTTTGCACAGCAAAGGAAACCATAAACAAAATGAAAAGACAACCTACAGAATGGGAGAAAATATTTGCAAATGATGCGACCAGCAAGGGCTTAATTTCCAAAATATACAAACAGCTCATACAACTTGATGACAATAAAAGCAAACAACCCAATCAAAAAAATAGGCAGAAGACTTAAAGAGACATTTCTCCAAAGAAGAAATACAGATGGCCAATAGGCACATGAAAAGAGGCTCAACACTGCCAATTATTAAAGAAATGCAAATCAAAACTACCATGAGGTACCACCTCACACCAGTCAGAATGGCCATCATTAAAAAGTCTACAAATAACATATGCTGGAGAGGGTGTGGAGAAAAGGGAACCCTCCTACAACACTGTTGGTGGGAATGTAAGTTGGTGCAGCCACTGTGGAAAACAGTATGGAGGTTCCTCAGAAAACTAAAAATAGACCTACCATATGATCCAGCAATCCCACTCCTGGGCATATATCCAGACCAAACTATAATTCAAAAAGACACATTCACCCTGATCTTCACAGCAGCAACATTCACAATAGCCAAGACATGGAAACAACCTAAATGTCCATCAACAGATGAATGGATAAAGACGATGGGGTACATATATACAATGAAATACTACTCAGCCATAAAAAACGAATGAAATAATGCCATTTGCAGCAGCAACATGGATGCAACTAGAGATTATCATACTAAGCAAAGTATGTCAGAAAGACAAAGACAAATACCATGATACCACTTATATGTGGACTCTAAAATATGACACAAATGAACCTATCTATGAAAGAGAAACAGAATCAGAGACATAGAGAATAGACTGGTGGCTGCCAAGGGGGAAGCAGGTGGGAGAGGGATGAACTGGGAGTTTGGGATTAGCAGATGCAAACTGGTATATATAGATTGGCTAAACAACAAGGTCCTGCTATAGCACAGGGAACTATATTCAATATCCTGTCATAAACCATAATGGAAAAGAATATGAAAAGGAATGTATACACATATGTATAACAGAGTCACTTTGCTGTACAGCAGTAATTAACACAATGCTGTAAACCAAGTATACTTCAATAAAAAATAAGTTAATTAAATTTTTAAAAAGATTAATTCCTTCAGAAGAACAAGTACTACACGTTCACAAAAAAAGCACCCTTTGAAAGTTTAAATTTTTGAATTTCTTTGCCACTTCCTTAGTTTTGATCATCTTGGACAATATATTTTCAATACTGACTTTTAAAAAGAATTGTGTTTCAGTGTTTGCTATGCTTAGAGAGACAGAAACAGATAAGTACAACTAAATACTTGTTTTTCAAAAGTCTCAAAAGTATAAGGGAAATGAAAGTAATTATATCTTCAAATGATTTTGGGGTATGTTTCTAATTTCATACTTTTGATGCGATTAAAGATTAAAACTGTATTAAGACATTTGAGACATGCCGCATTGGTATTAAATGAATTTAATTTTGTATAAAGTGGCAGAAATATTTTCTTCAGCAAACATACCTGCAGATATAAAATCACAACCATAAATCTACAAAAAAGCAAGCTATTGAATGAAATCTGATTGGTTATTTCCCTGCAGTATGGATCTGCTAATAATTTAATTTACTACTTGCTAACAGAAGCCAAAATTTAAACATACATATATATATATGTGTGTGTATATATCTATCTCTTCAATTTTAAATCATTCATATATATGAACAAGTATACATACACATACATAACAATTGTTCATATATATATATATATATATATATATATATATATATATAAACAATTTAAATTAAAGAAAGTACATCTGGTGGCCTATTTTTTCCCCCCGATTTCTAAAGAACACCATATTCTATTCTAGGCAGTGGAATGTCAATCCACCTTAAGGGTTGTTCAATGAGCATATCTGAGAAACCACTGGTTTAGCCAATGATGTACTTATTGAGGGAGGCCCTAGTGCCACTGTCAAGAGCTTATCCACAGGAGAGATAAGAAGGTACTTCTTTGGTTTGTGAAAAGAAGGAGTAGTGAGGAATGGCAGGTAGCTGCAGGCTGATGACACGTGATGTCCGTATATATGTAGAACCAACACGCCCATAATTGCACCCGTTTTCCATACCCAAATCCAAAGCCTTTATATCATTAATCCCAGGCAAAAATGGTAAGATTCATGTGTGTTACTATCCCACGGCTTCAAGATGCCTCTAAACTCATATGAGTATGTCTTAGTTTTATCAGTGGAGGACAAACCAGGCTTCTATCACCAAGCCCCATTCCATAACAGGCAAACCAGTCCAAGACTTCTCTGAGTGCTGCAGGAGAGTCTATGGAAGGGGCGCTCACTCCACTGTGATGCCTAAAATGCCTTTGCACAGAGCAAACATTCAATACATGCTGAGTGAATGAATGAATGAACTGGTGTCATAAAACAGGCTTATTTCAGGGAAATTCCATTCAACAGGCTGGCATTCCTTCCTACCCATCTTAACTGTTAAGCTTGCCATCAGACAAAAATTTAATTATAAAACATTAGAGCTGAGGAAATTTTAGAAACTATCTACTCTCCAGAGGTATACAACTTTAATTTAGTGGTAAAAATCACTAGGAGTGATTTAGGAGTCTATCAGACCTGAGTCCAAATTCCACATCTACCATATTTTGGTGAGCAAATAACTACTTCTGAGGCTCTGTTCCATGTATGCATTATGGGATATCATAATAATACATACATTAATTGTATGACTATCAGGGGATGAAATGACACAACCCATTTGCCATGGTCGGCTAAGTAATTTGCACCAAGTAAGCACTCAAGACATTAGCCACTATTAATAGCGGAGAGATGAAAACAAAACTCTGGGACTGATGCCTACCTTAGTGGCCCCAGTGGTCATAATGACTGTCTTCCATTCAGCCTGCTCTCTTCTCACTAAGACTAAGGAAGAGAAGATGAACAAATTAGGAATAACAATTTGAAAATGGTTTTATACTCCCTGAATGAATGGAATTATAATAAAATGATTCATGAGTTCTGCAGAAATATGATGAGACTTTAGATCTTTCTGTTAGTTCTCTACAAAACCAATTGATGGCCCTAAGATGTACCTTCCCACCCAGCCCCATCCTTACCAGGATCAAACATCATTGTAAATGGAAAAGTCAACAACACATATCAACAAGCTAAGTTATAAGCCAGTGAAGTCTCAGAGCTTTGATAGAGAAAATTCAGATTTATCATTATATGTAAAAATAAGATGATATGAAGAACTCAATCTAAAAAATACTACCTGGAGATCTATAATCTCTACAATAGTGCTATAAAAAGTAAAGAGCTAGAAATCTATTTAGATGGTTTTCCTTATAAGAAATCACTTTCTGTATAACTTTTAATGTACTATTGATGAGAACAATTCAACAAAATTCAAATAAATATCTGCAGATGTCCTACAAGAAGAAAAGAACAGAGTTAGATGTGACAGGGGATAACCGGACTTCAGGATGAGTAAGACCCTATACTTGACCTCAATAAATTAACATGAAATACAGTGGATGAGTCATGTACAGAATGTCAGAATTCTAAAAGGCCAAGCTAAGTACCAAAAGGAACACGTGGGGACTCTTAAGAAGGAAATAAAATATTGGTTAGTTGATTACGAAAAGGCAGAAGGGAGTAGGTTCCCTTTGGCTGCTCTTTGAAGAGATCACTTCCTTTCCCACCTAGTCCTGAGGCTAGGGTGGCATGGGCAATAGAGGAATGTGGGGACTGAGAATCATTTCTACTCTCACCAGAGTGGCTGGAAGCAGATTTTCTTACCAGGATGTAGTAGTATGCTAATATTTAAGGGTTCTTGAGGTCAGAGAGAAGGGTTTGAATACTCCGGCTCCATCTCTTGCTGTGGGTCAAGTTTCTTACCTTTCCAACACCTCGGCGTCTTTATCGGAAAATTGGGGACGATGATAATGTCTCCCACCTGAGTGTGAGAACTACATGATATAGTGCATACGCAGGGCTAAATTTGGTGCCTGGCAAACAGAAAGTGCTCAGTACGGCAGGCGAGTGTAGTGACAATAAAGGCAAAGATGACGGGGGTAGTGCCGGTGTTCCTTCTGCCCCCAGAACAGGCTCTGACTGGGAGACAGTTAAAGCACCTTTGGGTTCATGGGGGTTTATATATAAGCAACGGTTGATCAATGTGAGCTCGTTGTCCAAATGATTATGTGCAATCTAAGAAAAAAATGGGCCTCGGATCTGCTCAGCTACTTAATAATATTAGCAGCGGTAGTAGTCAAAGAAGCTAAATTTTATTACGTGTTTATATGCCAAACAACGTGCTGAACGTTTTAAAAGGATTTACTCACTTATTACAACGAGGCTATATGCTAGGTCCTGATAATGTTATTCGTCTCTTTCAGATGTTGACTGAGCCTCAGACGGGTTACAAAAGCACCTAAGATCCCGTTGTCAGTACATGACGGAAATGAGTTCAAATCCAGCCTGTCTGACTTGTTCTTAATCACTAAGGTATGAAATTAAGCATGTTGCCCTTTGCCTGATTCTCCTTCTGAGGCCTGAATATTTCACTTAGCTGAGTGCCGAAGAGAGAAAATTCTCTCTCCTTGACCCAACTTGGCATCAATATCCAACTCCCCTTCTCAAAACGGGTTGCTTCAACGAGCAGCAATGAATGCCGCGTCGTGGACCAGTCACCTTGATGACTAAGAGTCAGACACTAGGGAAAGAAAATGCTCTGTGACAAACCTACCCTTGTACAGAAACAAGACAGAAATGGGGGGACAGGGCAGAAGATAATGGAATAAGGCATAGGAAAAATAGCACCTGGCATCGTGACAGTAATAGTAATAATAGTATTAGTAGTAGTAATAGTAATAATAATAGACTTTACTATGCTCTAGGCATTGTATTAAGTGCTTGGTGTAAGTGACTTCATTTTAACATTGAAAACAAGTCTATGAGGATGAAATATTATTAACATCATTTTATAGGCAGGAGTATTGAGGTTCAGGTAATCAGGTAAATTGCCCAAGCTCATATGGTTAGCAAGTGGAAAGCAGAGATTTGAACCAGCACCTACACTCCTAACCATTATGCTATAACCATTATGCTGAAGACAGAAGAATTCCAATGGTCTTTCCCCATAACCCACTCCTGCACTCCAGACTTAAATAGTCCAAGATCAAGAGAGAGCAAGCTTGGAGTTGCCACTCTTCA
This sequence comes from Tursiops truncatus, assembly GCF_011762595.2. NCBI lineage: Eukaryota > Metazoa > Chordata > Mammalia > Artiodactyla > Delphinidae > Tursiops > Tursiops truncatus. Next base: position 150,584,691 of record NC_047036.1, read on the forward strand.
GTGAGTGTCAATCATTTCAAAACAGTGTATTTGCTAACAAGATGCAGTTCCTGTGATAATCTTCTCAACCAGCTATCAAGAAACAGGAAGCAAAGATTCAAGTAACAGGATGTTCCTACTTACGAGGAAGGTGGGACAGCATAGTTGACACTGGGCTTAACTGTTCTGGAAAACGTGGTCCCAGTAGGCATACACGCTGGTACATTTTCCCCACCTACCAAATACAAAAGAAGTATTTCATTCCATGTTGCTCTTCAAAGTTCCACCTCATTCGTGCCTGTCATTCATCCTCTGGCCTCTTCCTGTCTCCATTTCGGTACAGAAAGGTGCTGAGTCTCTGCTCTCGGATACAAAAAGGGTGTGTTAGGAGAGGGAGCCATGGTACCTCGATGTCTTTTTCTTTCATCTTAATTCTATTATGCCAACTCCACTGAACTTAATTAGAGTGAATACAGAATTACACAATTACCCTCTGTTCTATTCTTCAGATGTTATATTTTGATAAAATTTACGACATACTGCTCTCCCCTTGAACACCAGATGAACACTAGAAATGGATGTGTGTTGACATAAAATCTGTTATAATTACAATTAAAGTATAGCTTACATAATGTTAGTGTTAACATAAAATTATAGATGTGTAGAGACAACGTGGTCATGCATTTTTTAGTGTAAGTACATGCTTAGACCAATATCTGTTAGCGGAATGAAGATGGAAGAGAATTTTGGTTAAGCCACAAAGGCTGTTTAAGGACTTGCAGATAGCTAAGGGGAACTCAAAGACCAGTAAGATAATATTTCCCCTGCCATGTTTGCAATTGCAAAGTGAAGGGAAGATGTGAAAGTAAGTACCCCTATGGAAATTACAAGACAAGTACATTTTTTTCCTTGAGTACCTGGGTAAATGCTTAAATTCTAATGTATATCAGTGATGCAAATTTTCAACTGAGTTTGATAAATCATAAAATAATAATTATACATATATGTATATAAAACTGCATGGAACTAGGCAGTTCAGAATTACTTCTAATTAAAGAGGTACCCTATGACAACTAACTTAAACCTTACAAAATATGGTTCCAAGTACCCTATCAGAGTGAAAAGCAGGAGACTGAAAGGTTTATTGTAAATGTTTGTAGTCATGGTGTCTTAACTAAAACTACTGTGTCACAAATACTATTAAAATAATTGTGACATTTTATTCACTTTTACTGCAAACAACAAAAGAAACTATAGGTATTTTTTCATTTCAGGTAATTATTTTAGCTAACAGTTATTAAATGTTTTGAGAAGACAGAGTGCTAATTGCATTACTTCATTTTATCTTTAAAATAGCGCTTCCATGTAATTATTCTTAATATCTCCATGGTATTAAAGTGTATCTCTAGTTTAGACCTTTCTTCAGAACTGCAGACTTGTGTATCCAACTGTGTACTCAGCACCTCTACTTGGATGTCACAAAAACATCTCAAATCTTATACCTCCAAAACTGGTCTTTAATCCCCCAAACATGCTCTACCCCAAACTTTTTCCATCTTAGGTGACAGTAACCACACCTTTCCAGTTCCCCAGGCCCTAAATCTCGAATTCACCCTTGACCCCCTCTTCCTTTCCATTCTTGCATTCAATCTACCACGAAATGCTGTCACAACCTTCCCAATGTGCCACTTCTGAGAATTACCAGCCACTAGCAGCCTGGTGCAGGCCACCAACATAGACCTCGAGGATCCTGTAGTCGCCTCCTGAGATTCTCCCTGACTCCACTCTCTCCCCACATCCTCAAGACCACAGATAGAGCTATGCTTTTCAAACAAGAGACAGTTCATGCCACACCTCGGCTAAAATCCTGTCCCTGGCTGCCTACGTTTAGAGTAAAAGACACAATGCATGTGATGGCCTCCCAGGACTTACCCAATCCATCCCGTCACATATCCGACCTCCAGCCCTCCTGCTGTCTCTTCCTCCCCACTGACTAAGTCAGCCAGGGTGGCCTCCTTGATATTCCTCCAAGCTGCCTGGCATATTTCTGCCTTAGAGTTTTGGGACTGGTTATTCTTGCTCCCAGGGAGTGGTCTCCCCATCATACATTCTGACAACTCCCTCACTTCAAGTCTTTGCTCAAATGTCAACTTATAAAATCCACCCTGACTACCCTATTTAAAATCAGAACCTACCTGTACACGCCTCCAGCACTCCCAACGCAAGCCTCTTCAGTGAGCTTCACATCCTTTTCCTTATCCCGTAGCGCCCATCAACCTGTGACAAAGCATAGAATTTATTTATAACATCCGTTTCCACACGAGAGTGTAAGGAGGGAGAAAGCATGCAAGAAGGAGCACGCAGGCAAAGGCTCTTGTCTAATTTATTCATTGATACGTCCAAGCATAGAGAACAGGGAGATGCTTGATAAATAGTCCTGGAAAAGATACAGATGAGGAAACTAGTAGTAAAGCTCAGAAAGTTTAAGTAACTTCCTCAAGGTTTTAGAGCTAGAAGAGGGTCACAGTAGAATTCACACTTGGGGATGTCTAACTTCAAATCTCTTAGCCTCTCTGCTACCTTTTTTTTTTTTTTTTTTTCTTCGCGGTACGCGGGCCTCTCACTGTTGCAGCCTCTCCCGTTGCGGAGCACAGGCTCCGGAGGCGCAGGCTCAGCAGCCATGGCTCACGGGCCCAGCCGCTCTGCGGCATGTGGGATCTTCCCGGACCGGGGCACGAACCCGTGTCCCCTGCATCGGCAGGCGGACTCTCAACCACTGCGCCACCAGGGAAGCCCCTCTCTGCTATCTTAAGTCCATGCAATTCAGGATTTGTTTTAATCAGTGCCATGGAAATTCTCACTCCACTGAATAGGATCACTAAAGTGTTCTCTGTCTAGATCTATATATATATTTTCCATTTAAACAAAGGAAACAGAAGAGGGGAATTCATCATGGGTTACTGCGGTAATTTTACAGCAATTTTAGCAATAATGACATTTAAGTAATAGTGATATTTAGTGATAGCATAATAATAATAAAATAATAGCTCTTAAATGTATTGAAGACGAATCGCATGCTAAACTCGGTGCTAAAATATTTCCATGTACATTTTGTGCAAAATCCTTATGAATATTCTATCAGATGAGCTTGATGTGTAACTCCACCAGGCATACTTCTCTTATTCCGCTTTCAAAGATAAGGAAATTGATGAGAAGTGTGGTAACCGTTTGATCAAGATGAGACTGGTAATAAGTTGTGAGTATGAATTTAAATTCAGGTCTAACTCCAGAATTTGATTCTCAATCCATACATGAAAATTCTGATAATTCCTTTGATAAGAGTATGTTTTCTCCTGGAAAACATCCCCCATTATGTCTGCCTGTGCTCATACCTTCAGAACACAGTCAAGTTTAAAACATGATAAAAATGTTTAAATAGTGTGCTTTAATAAATGGAAATATCTTCATCTCAACAATAACACAAAAAGGCAGGCTGAGCCCTTTGAAGTGGCTCTCTTCCATCCAGAACAAGAGAAGGAATCAACAGCTGCAGAGTAAAGAAAGCATGAAACCCAGAGATGGAGGATTCTGTAAATGACCAATTACAAGACTATTAAGCCGCACTTTCATAGCAAGAGGCAAAATATTCCATTAAACTGAAAATTCTTCTACCCCTCACTCCAAGGCCCACACAAACATTAATGTGGCATTTATTAGGATGTATTTCCTGTGCTCTATCAACTTGACTTTCAGCAACTGTATTAATACAGTCCTTTCGCTTTGCACATATATCTGAATGATGGATTCCATTACTGGAGTTTTGTAGAAAGAGTGGAGGGAATGAAGTAAAGTTTGGGAAGAGCCATCATAATCCATAATGATGGGCACTGAATCAGGACAAGAAGAAACCTCTCTTCTCACTTATTTGAATGAAAATTCTACTATATATTTATTGCCTCTGTACAGGGCCATGTGTTGAATAATGGAAAACAAGCATCTTTCATTTGGAGGTAGGATTTGTGTGCTCAAGTTTCGATGGGCCTGCAGAATTAATCTTGTTTTAGAAATGAAATAAAATGTAATTTCTTACTGTAAGTAGATGTGGTTAAGCAACTGGCAACTTTGATGTCTTTAAATCACTGCAGTTTCGGGGTAGGCAAATCTATAATTATTTCAAGCCCTTCTTTATTGGTGCAACAATTGAGCAGTGTACATAGTGGTCAACAACCTGGGCATTGTCAGACGACTCTAAGTTTGAATCTAGACTTTGCCACTCACCAGCTATGTGACTTTCAGCTATGAGAATCACTTTCTTCAGCTTTACACTGTGGATTATTATATGCCCTTTGCAGAACTACTGTAAGAACTAAATGTATATGGGCACAGTGGCTCATAGTAAGGGCTCAAATTAGTATTGTGGTCACTACTAGTAGTATTGAAAAGAAATTAGAACTTCTATTCTCATAAAGTGGGATATGTGTCCCTTTATCATTGTAATTTCATATCATTTTACTTTTGACTTTATAATTTAATAGCTTGATCCAAGAAACATTTAGCAGTAAATATAATTGAAAGAAGGTTACTTGTCAAACATGAAATACTGTAGTATCAAGTGTGCTGGCACAATACTCTTCTCAGATAGTTAACCTGTAAAAATATGTTATTGTCTTCTTTTTAATTAAGCACATCGAACATATATATTTACTGTGCCAATTGGCGAAAGGTCCATTAATTAATCAGTCTAACTATATGTTGCATAAATGTCTTCTAAACATAATCGTATATGTATTTTATTTGTTGGGAAAATGTGTTTGAGATTGTTCTTTTCTGCCTATTTAAAGTAAAAGAGGGTGAGAAGTAGAGTTAGGCTTAATGTACTTTGTACTCTATTATGCCATGAAAATGCTTCTGTGCCCTGGAGACAACAACAAAAGATTTGCTTTAATGACAAGAATCAAGTATGTTCTAAAGCTTCCAGGTAGGAGGCATATAGGTTGCAGTTTATATCAGAAGTCTTTGCTCTCTCTCTCAACTGCGTCTAGATGGGAAAGATGTGGTCACAAATGCTTCAAGGTGATACAGTAAATGTTGCAAAGAGGGGGGTAGGAGGCAGAGTTTTGAATATCTCAAACCTGAGCTAGAAGGATTTTATTTAAAGAAAATAGCGGATATGATTTTTCACTTACGGAATGCCAGTCAGCAAACCTGACATTAATGTAGGAAATTAGCTCTTTTAGCTATGATGCTTTCAAATGCACATGGCTGAAAACAAATTCAAAATAGTCAAAGGAAATTTAAAAACAAAAACCAAACAACAACCACCACCTCAACAAACAAGTACTAGAAATTCAGGGATGCAGCCATATTCAGATACAGTTGGATCTGGACGTTCCAGAGTATCAGCAGGGTTCCAGCTCTCTCTCCATCCCTCAGCGCTGCTTACCTCTGCAAGACTTTATTTTACAGAAAGTCTCTCCTTGTGCTGGATGGTCACTGGGAGTCCCAGAGTCATATCTCCCCAGCTTAGAAATTCCAGAGAGAAAAGACAATTCTTCCATTTTGCTCTGAGAGAAAAGTCCTGGAGAGCAGTCTGATAGACTTAGCCGAGGTCAGACGCCTACCCATGAGCCAATCACCTGCTTTACTGGAGTTCAGTCCCTGGGCGACTCATCCCCGGGGCCCCTGAGGAGGCAGGATGGCATTATCTGGCAGTTCTCCAAGAAAAGCCTGCTGTTTTTTTGTAAGATGAAAGGGGAGAGGACATGGAAAATGAAACCTGTATCTGCTTCTGTAAAATCCACAGAATCTTACTCCCTGTCCTGTGTCGATGACCATGCAGTAAGCTGACCCAGGAGGTCATTTTTCCCACAACAGTCTTTATATATATGACTAAGGAACACACTGGTAAAAGAATATGGGAGAAAGTCTGAGTATGACAAGTCAGCTAGACTGATATTAACTAAAAAACCTGTGTGAAAATATCCTTAAAAAGTTGCCCCCAACTCACTCAAAGTCCAAAGTTGGAGCTGGAAATACAATGTCATGGAGTTTGGATAAGAACAGGTTTTCTCCAAGCTGAACTATGACACAGAGATTAGCGACTTCGAGAAACTATACTTTTCCAAAGAAAAAACATCACATGAGAAAAATGAGGCCTAGAAAAAATAAATGACTTAAGGTAACATAGCTAATTAATGGCAGGACTGAGACTAGAGTATATACTTTGTGTAACTGGCTATGGTTTTTTTGTTTGTTTGTTTGTTTTGTTATCAGTTCAAAACGAGACAAACTTAAAGAAAGGAAACACAACCAAAACTCAGTGGTTGGAAAAGAGATGGATGTGAACGCCCACTTGTTTCTTACGTATAAAGTTACCCCTCGCAGTGTTTTGGAGGAGAAAACGCTGGCTCTTCCCAACGTTGGTTATATACACAAAGATTCCAAAGACAAGACAAGTGCTTTGCAAACAAAGTAACTAGAACCAGCTCAGGCTTCCCCGCGCCGGGTCCTACGTTCCACGGTCAGAACCACCAACTGTATCCCCCCGGGGAACAAGGTGATTCAGAAAAGCTGGCGTCTTCAGAGAAGGGAGAACACTTAGCCGGGAAGAGAGGAGAAAACTTGCTCAGCTTCTTGCTGGGGTCTGAAACGATCCCAACACAGTCCTTAAACCCCTCAGGTTTCCCCAATCAAGCACCCTCGCCTCCAACCTGGGCCACCCCAGATCTGACTATCAGACGACAGAAGTCTGCGGACGCACGAAGAGCTGACCACCCCACGAGAGGAACCTACGCGCGGCCGCGCCCACTCACCCGCCGCTCCCCGGGAGACGGGAGACCAGCCCGGGGTCCAAGTCCTGGGCGTGGCTGACTCACCCCTCTCCGGGCCCAGCTCCAGCTCACCTCGGCGCGGCCCGCCTGGGCGCCGCCATCTTGACCACGAAGGGGGCCTCGCGCCGGAGGCCCCTGAGAGGGCGCCCTGAGCGGAGCCGGAGCGCCGGGGAGCCCCAGGTCGGCGCCATACGTCCCCCGCACGCTCGCGCAGCGTCCACGCGCGACGAGAGTCCCTCACGCAGCCCCCGACCCAGGCTTCCGCGGACCCCGCGCCCCGCGCAGCCCGCACCGCGGCTCAGGCGGCGCCGAGGGCGGCCCGGGCGGAAGAGCGGGCGGGGGGCACGCGCTCGGTAACCTGGCAACGCGGAGCAACCCGGCGTCTCTGGCGAACCCCAGCCTTCCACCGCGAGGAAGCACGGACCCCTGCACCCGCCGTCCAGCCCTCGCCGCCGCTCGGTCGCTTCGCCCGCTGCTGCCCGCTGGCTATGGTCTTTTCAATCCATGATACAACGTCTATATGTAACGAATCTGTTAAACCCTAAATGTTTATGATATTCAAGTAATCCAGTATCTGAATTATTCTTGAAGATAAAACATCCAAAGACTTCTTAATTGTATGGGTATACATACATAAAATACACGTGGAGGTAACTTCAAATATAGTATGTGCCTGTCTCTATTCCTTCCCCCTCCGCTCTTTAAAAAATGCCCCTTTAAAAATTGCCCACTCACCATCTGTTAGGTAAATTTGCTGAAACACAGTAAATGTGGAGACAGAAATTGTTATAGAGACTATTCCAAATGGCACTGACACCTGTATTTATGAAATGTTTAAAAGGGTAAGTTAGAGTTGTTTTTTTAAAAAAAAAAAATCCCACTATAGTAACACCACATCATCCTAGGTGCCCAGTTCTATCCAATTACATAAGATGGAGAGAGAGAGAGAGAGAGGAGGAAGAGAAAGAAGAAGAAAACCAAGTACTTATGTATAAAATGTTGCTGCCAAAGTTTGAGATTATACTCAAGCATCAATGAACAGAAGGAAAACACTCACAAATTTACGAATGTATTTCATTTATGGTATGAGGGACACAGGTTTAGATTTGCAACACGCTCCCACAAGGGTCAAATTGACCACTTTTTTCTATCTAGTTGCTCTTGAGAGAACAAAGCAATTGAAACAGATGCCATTCAGTTCCAAGTCTATAGCCTACACCATGTCACTGCACATGAAATATTGTTCATTCAGAGTCAGCACACAGCAAGAGTAATTTATACTCTCAGAGTGTTTGCTCTCAAGTCAATAGCAGAGAAGCCTTGAATAAAAACGTTCCCATTACTTTCCATTGTAATAGATCTTACTTATAGCCCATGAAACAGTGGTCAGGGGAGATTTATTCTTTGGCCACCATATTATATAATCTCTCCACTTTAAGCCATCCCCCACTCGGCGATTATTTTTTAAATATGTTACTCGTAGTCAATATTAATTTACATTTAATCTTTCTTAGCATTAGGAGAGTATTATTTTGTACAGGCTCCGAAACAAATCTCCCGAAATTCCTCCCTGATGCTCCCTTCAGGCTGAAAATGCATTGCAGGGTGGCTGCAGTGACTTAATTCTAGTTGGCAGAGCCCTGGCCTCACACTAATTTCATTAGCCTCAAACTCCTGGATTTGAAAGATCCACTGAATATGATTCCTGTCCTCTGACATGTCACTTACTAAGCAGTTCAGTGTGCATACAGAGGAGAGAGAAAGGACTTGCTCAGCTCTGGCCCACCGGCAGGCAGATGAGAATTCCCAGTCAGAGACACTGTTTACATCTGAGTGGTCATTCTTGCCCGGGTCCTCATTTTCAGGAAGGGAGTTCAATCCAGGCTTTGCTGGCAGCTGCAGCATTTGTTACATCCATTGCTAGCTCCTTGTTCCTTCCTGCCCCCCAGTGCTTAGCATCCCCCATTTCAGTCACTAAGTCTTCCTTCCCCCAGCCTAGAAGCTTACCTCACCATAAATTTTTATCTCAAATGATAGGTTTGACACATTCCCCACAGCAACCCACAGGGACTGGGGAAAAGAAAACTCAAATCTCTGGAGAGCTAAGAATTCAACCATTTAGAGGAGTTTCTTTTATACAGGACAGTCTTCATTGAGCTGAACCCTGCAATCCCAGAGAAGATTCACCTACCCGTTCTTTTCCTCTTTCCCTAAAGTGACTGTGTCTTTGAACAAGGGGTCTGTGTTCCACTATTCTCTCTATTCATTTTGCAGGTTTACAGAGGCTGGGAAACTGGGGACTGGACTTACATGCCAGGAGCTTCTAAGATCACACGCAAAAATAAGGCTACTGGAAGAGACTGTTGGAATCTATCTCTGTATATTTGAACATGGGCAGTGGTTAACCAGGATGCTCACACCAAGCTTATATCCAGCTTGCAGCACAAGCCACAAGTTGGTGCATCCCTCCTACTACCAGCCTCTTCTCAATAAATGCAGGTGAAAACTGGGGGCTCTTTTCCCTCAGCTGTTCAATCCAACATGAATAGCTGCAATTTGCAAATTAGAGGAAAATGACAGTGTTTTCTCTGAATGGTTTTGGTCCCAACGCACACTGCTAATGCTGGCATTCCGTTCCTTTCCTTCCCAGCCCAGGGAACGGGGGAACTAAGCATAAGGCAAGCGTTCTCTTTTCTTGCAAGTGCCTCAGATCCACACACCAGAGAAGGAATCAGCTCCCCCTGGAATCTTTTTCAGCAAACACAATCCTTCACCTAGTCTGCAAGCTCTCTCTTGACTTTAAGATTTCACTCTTTTTTCGACAGGCAGGCCCATCTGCAAGCTCCCAAGCTCCAAGTGAAGGCACCAAAATAATTTTTAAAATGTCAAACAGCAAATGTGCCTTCAACCCCCAGAGCTCCAGTAAAAATACTGTGAGTTGCCCCTGTGGTTCTCAGGTGACCTCTGGCCTCATCCTCCCTGCAGCGCTGCCTCCTCAGGTTCTCTAGTTTAAGCTCAGAGGTAAAGGAAGTGCTTCTGGGTTTTGCTTCCAACAACCCAGGCTCTTCCTGACAGCATTACCTCAAAGTGAAGGCTGCCCAGAAGCACTTTTGGCCTTGCAAACATCTAGAGGTGGCATACTCAACAGGTGCTAGGGATGCTCAGAGGCTCAGAGGGGCCATACCAGGCTGCAGCTTTAGACAGGCACCCCTCCTTCTGGCACAAACACAAACTTCATACCCCTGGGTGCTGATGTAGTGACAGCTTGAATCTCACAAGGAGTCCCCTCCAGAAACCCAACATGCTTCAGGAAAGGCACTTGAGAGGGAGCCGACTTTTTAGCTACGGGGAGCATAAGGGTCAGCCAGAACATCTGGAGAAGGGACTAACTGAGCTTGGGTCCTACCAGGCAGGGAGAGAGCTGTGCATTAGGAAAGGATCACTTCAAGACAGAGATGAACAAAAAACTTGGAGATAGGGGTAGAGAAGGAAAAGAGAGGCAGAAATTGAAAGGGAGAACATAAAAACAGAGAAAAAAAAAAAAAAAAAAAAAAGCAGGGAGAAAGAGACACAAGGAGAGAGACACACAGGAAGAAAGACAGAGAAACAAGAGAACCCATAGTCACGCAGACCCTGAAACTCAATTTCTTCATCCAGAAGCCATCCATCTATACCCAGGGCGGCACAGGAGCCTTGGGGCCGAGGCTGCGGGAGCAGGCGGTGAGAGAGCACTGCAGCACCGCCCACCGCTCAGCGGGCCCAATCCGCCGTCCTCGCATCTTCCGCCGTCCTCGCATTCTTCCGCCTTTGCCCGCCTGCACCCGGAGCTAGAGGACCGCCCGGCCTTGCTCAGCGCACCCTACTGCCTCCCGCCAGGCGCCTTCTTGTCTGGCTCTGAGAATCGTCCTCAAAACCCAGGACTGGGGTTGGGGGCTGCGTTAGAGAGGTCGTGGGAAAGGATGGGCACAGGGTGGGTGCAGACAAAGCGACTGTGTTTCGCAGTTAGCATGAGCTCACCTCCGGGCTCTGAGCTGGCAGGAGTAGAAAGCTGATCGCCCGGCTCCTGCCAGTGGCCGGATCGCAAAGGCAGTTTAGACGGTGCAAACAACTGCCCAGAGCAAATCACCTGGGGGCACGTCTGCGGGTGGCTTCTCCCCGCTTGAGGACAGTCCCCACGCCTTCCGCCCCATGCCCTCGCAGAGACAGGTTACAGGTCGGGAAATCCAACCCGAGCGAAATGGGCAATTCACGTCCAAATGTAGGTGAAGACCTAGCCTTCGGTTTAAGAACTGCCTCCCTAAGCTCTTCTCGAAATTTTCCAAGGGAGCTGCAGCTTGTCGGGCGGCTTGGGGCAGGGAAGCTGGGGAGTTGAGAAATGCCTAGTTTCTAGGCGTCTTCTCATCTTTCATATTCCTTGCGCCTAAGTGGCTCTCACAGGAGCCCGGCACTTTTACAAGCCTGTTTTGGAACCATATTTCACTCGAATGCAAACCCATTTAAATCATCGCCTTGTTTTTCGGAGACTGTTTCTTGTCAATGGGGCCATAAATCCAGAATGTCAAGCCGGATGGAGTGGAGCGCGGACAGGGGAGAGATGGAAGGGAAATGAATCAAGCAGGGAAAGTACCTCCTCGGGTGAGGTGGGAGGGATTCGGCAGGATCTCCAGGGTGGAAATGAGCGAAGGCTGACCAGACCCCGCACCCCTGGAGTCCAAGCCAGCCTTCAGGATAAAGAGCGCGGGGAGCTACGGCGCGCTCTGCCCCGGAGGGAGCGCCCCCCTACCTGGAAAAGCCTCAGGATGTTGGCTACCATGATGGAGACCGAAGTCCCCGAAGCCCCAATCACTCCAACTCCTTTCTCGGGCTTGACGAAAACCGGAGGCTCGCCGGTTTCAATACTTAAGGTTTGAGGAGGAAAAAAACCTTCTGGCTACAGTGTTCAAGGAAGGGAATAGAGGCTAACAAGAGTTATGCAGGGCTAATCCCTGGACTTCTGCTGGAGTAACGAGGTTGATGACATAGGGTTACCACTGTCCAATAGACAATCCGTGCCGGAGTTAAAAGAAAAAGGAGCCTCCTTCCTCTAAATGCTTTATGTATATCTTTTGGACAATGTTACACTATTTGATTTTGTAAAAACATACCATTTTACTGCCATCTTCAAGAAAAGTGATGTAAAAACTATGCGAAGCTACCCCTGTATACAATGTGATCATCAATCCCTCATAGATGTGATGCCCTGCTATATAAGTGCACACCTTGTGCAACCTTATGCTGTGATGCGCCCGCCCCTTCCAGCCAGCCCTGGAGCTGCGAGGGTATAAGCCCGCAGCTGTGCCAGAAGCTCCCACATAAACAGGGAAATATTTGAATCCCATAATGAGAACTACCAGAGAGGAGAAAAGGCAGAGAGAAGAAGGGGTGGGGAAGAGAGAAAGGGACCTGGTTAGAACATGTGAACTCCTGGATCCACATGTGCCTGAAAGATTGCCTCTTTTTTTCAACTATATAGTATTTTATTTCTGTTGTTTGAAGTCAAAATATCCTCTTGTAACTCACCTATTCTGCTATTCAATACATTGGATCAAAAAGGCTGGAACAAGTGAAATAGATATCCTGGTAAGGCAGCATTAGCTAATTTGGAAAGGGGGAAAGAAGCAAAGCAATAGAAAGGCATCCTTGGGAACACAAATACTGTGATCCTAGTATTTAGGCATCAGTACCTGAGGCTATATTTGATAGAGACTGTATCCTTATTTAGTTTTTAATTTAAGGCTATTTAGTAGGCACTTGGTGCCAAAAAATATATTTGAAGAGCTGTGTTACAAGTAATAACACTTGATTTTTCACCTGCCCATGTGAAGATCTATGTTCTCCTCTTCCATTTCCAGGTCACAGCTTGCAATTGCTCAACAAATAGTTCTTGGCTGACTGTTGAATGTTGCCTTATTCTGTGTTCTCTCTTTGCTCTACTCATTCTCCCCAAACGTCTGGCAGCAATCATTATCTTCTTTTTGTTGCAGTCATCTGTGTGCATGTTTTATTTCCCTTGCTAAGCTGGAAGATCCTTGAGGGTAAGGGGCTAGGTATTATTTATCTTTTTACCTCGGACAATGTTCAGAATGGTGTTTTGTACCTAAGAAGCACTCATGTGTTGAATGAATCAGAATTGGTTTGCCATTCCCCACTGCCTTTATCTCACAATAACAGAAACATAAAGTGGGCAGAGCAGAACCGACGGCAAATAAATTGTCCTCTTAGTCACAGAATGCAGTTTCTAGAACTTAAAGAATAATTAGTAGATTTTGAAATAATTTTGTTTTACAAAAATTTCATAAGATTGAAATACTCTAACCTTCAAGCTCTCGATCAACTCTAAAGGAGGGCTTTAATTGGCTCTTCCTGAGTCAAGTGTTTATTCCTGGGCCGATAACTGGGGCCATTATCATAATAGAAAGTGTGATTTGTTACCAGAGAAAGAGGAAAGTGACGCTGGGCTTGCAAGATATTTCTATCTTCAGCCAGAGTGCATAGGATCTGGAACTTAATTGGTGACGCAGTATTTGTTTGAGATTATATGAATGAAAAATCTTTGTGTAAGAGTGATTAATCTAAAACTTGGCCAGTCATTGTCCTAGTGTCATATTAAATTGCAGGTGAATCTAGTTTTAGGCACAAAGATCATAAATATAAAATGTGTTCCCAGGCTTGGTTCTGTGTAGTCAGTAATCTATACTCACCCACTCAATAATAAAAATGAAAGTTAAGGACTCAGTCCTAACTTACATGCTTAGCATTGTATTTTGCTAGCAATCTCAGTTTTATTTTCTTTGTTCTCCCCTGTCCATCATCTTCTGCAGAAAATAATGTCTCCACTTTCAATTCCCTGTCTATTTAAATCCAATTTGTAATTTATAAAGTTGTCCTCCTTAAGGGCTGCTGCTTCTGCCACAGTAATGTACTCTGGCCATTATTATACTCTTCCATCTTTCATGTAGGTCTCCATCCATAGGTTTTGTTTTCATAGCTTTTTTTTTTGGCGGTACGCGGGCCTCTCACTGTTGTGGCCTCTCCCAATGCGGAGCATAGGCTCCGGACGCGCAGGCTCAGTGGCCATGGCTCACGGGCCCAGCCGCTCCGCGGCATGTGGCATCTTCCCGGACTGGGGCACGAACCCGTGCCCCCTGCATCGGCGGGGGGACTTTCAACCACTGCGCCACCGGGGAAGCCCTATACTTATGATTTTATATTTGCTTATTTACTTTTGTCTCCCCACTCAGCTCAAGAGAGACTATATTCATCTGTGTTAATCACTGCTGTGTTTCCTGAACATGCCTATAAATCATACTGAAGAATGGTGCCTGAAATTTGGTAAGGGATCAATCAATTTTCTTCGCTGGATGAAGAAATGTGTTCATAAATTAATGAACAGATCTTCGGGGCTTCTGACTTGAGGACTAATGGGAAGAGGATGGCAAATGGTTGGGACAGGGTACTGCAAGAAGTACTATTTGGAGTACTCTGATAGCTATCCTAACAGATAAGATTGTGTTCATTTAAGTAGTTCTAATGAGAGAGCTGGGAACTAGGGACACACAGCATTAAGATTTTTATAATGCATTCTGCAGAGTTCTTTTTAAGTCTGTACAAATATCATTGAAAATATATGCATACATATACACCTCTGTTACTTTAATTAGTGCCTTACGAGAGCCCCTCAAGGAAGGGGTAGTAGCAACTCTCAGTATCCTTCCTTTATGATGAGCTTAATTTATTCAAAGTTACATCATAATTTATTTGTAACTGTGAAACTAGACTTAGTTATTGAATAGACCCTCCCTAGGAACGTATGACATTAATAAAACCAACAAAACTTTGTTCAGTTTCCAATGATAGACACACTACAGACTCAATTATGGGCCATCCAGTTTAATGAAGGGAAGAAGTGATTGAACAAATATAGAGCAAACAGAATATGAAGTTTTATCCTCCATTAATATTAGTAACGGATAGTGTGGGCTCCAGTGCCTTCGAGATAGCTTGAGACCATCATCTCTGTGTCATGGGCAGGGGGATGTTCAGTCAGGGTGTCTTTCACTGTCACTGAGAAAAATTTCCATAATATATAATGATACCTACTGAAACTGATATGGGACATTTGGGTAATAAGGAATCCATTAGCATATTTTTCCAGAAGCCTTGACTACAAAATGAAGACAGTAGATTTGGACACTTTCAGCCATGAAGAAGTTGTTTGGATATTCATCCTTATGCCTAATGAAATAAGCTTATTTCATCTCTGCAGCTTCCCATATACCATTTTCCCACCTCTGTTTTATGTTTGGAAAGACTTTTAGAAATTGAAAGTCAAGTTAAAAAGTGAGTGACAACTTAAATGATATATGGAATATTTTGCTGACTTACAAGAGCATGCAGAATTAAATATGACCCAGTTCAAATGTTTATTTTAACGTGTATGTTGAGGTGGCGTTTTCAAGGTGCCAGAAGATGAGAATTCACCTTCCAGTGTGTGTTACCAGTTCTGTTCATTGCACAGAATCATCTTCATAAAACATACTGTTTTCTATGTTTCTCAATACTGTTTCTCAATTAGTTTGAAGAATTTCTCAGATACCTCTTAATATGTAGTGCTCCAATTCCAATCTTGCCATGTCCTGTACCAGTGACACAGCACACAGGAGTTTTATTTCTCTTTATTTCTCTGGGTTGTTCAGAACTCAATGA
Organism: Tursiops truncatus; assembly: GCF_011762595.2. Lineage (NCBI taxonomy): Eukaryota > Metazoa > Chordata > Mammalia > Artiodactyla > Delphinidae > Tursiops > Tursiops truncatus. Next base: position 150,600,245 of record NC_047036.1, read on the forward strand.
AAGAACAATGGAATGGGATCCAAGAGATCAGGGTTCTTGTCCCAGATTTACCATAAAATAATTGTGTCCTCTTGGGAAAATTATAGTCATTCTAGGTCCCTTTTCTTTACTTTGACAGAGCTGCACTAGATGACCCCAAATAATATAGCACTCTTTCGGTAGTCGCTTAGATGTTATTGGTATTCTGAAACAAATGACGACAATGACACATGGAGCTGTGCAACATCTCTGTAACTCTGTTGTCTTAGAGTTGCCTCCATTTGACAGATGATAAGATGACTGTGCATAGAAGTAGATGTTTGGAACCAGCGGTTCCAAAGTAAGTGGAGGTAAACCGCAAATTTCCTTCCTTCCTGAAGCTCACTTAGCCAAAACATAGGCTTCTGAATATTAAGCTGTAAAGCATATTATCAGTACATTTTAAAAGAAGCTATTCTTCTAGGATTTCCAATTAATAGCAGGAGGTTTTGAAATTCTTGAAAGATCATCTGATTTTGTGAGATTTGCAGCTCTATTTTCCTGTCAAGCAAGTTGTATTAGTGCCAGACAGTCATCTGAGCTTCTGGATGCTTCTCTGAACCTCTTGAAGTTTTCTTCTTGCTATCTGAAATTCATGCCAGATAAGCCTTTTTCTAGAGCATATGTACAGACTTGTGTATTTTTATATAGGAAAGCGATGCAGTGAGTCAAGTCGGGGGTTAAGCCCTCATTCTCAGAGTGGTATTGAGCTCCTGGTGAAATATAATCATCATTTCCTCAGAATCGGAAAGCAGTTATCTCAGGTGTATAATCCCATTAACTATTTATACATTTACATATGATACATGTATTTATTGTACCTACGAGGTGTGTTCTCTTTGGGAAGTACAAAGCTCTTTGAGACATAGGTTGTTCATTTTTTTATTTTCCCACAAATACTGTGACCCTTTGAGCAGGAAGGTCTATATTTTACTAACATCTAGAACCAGCAGTTAACAGGGTGTCTAAGATGTAGTCAATAAATATGAAATAGATATATGAACACATTTTTATGTAAGGGCCAGGACATGGACAAATAGAAATTTTTCGTTTTCAGTCACAAAGCAACAACAGACATAAAAATGATACAGACAACAAGTGCTACGGTCATTCAAAGAAGGCATAGAATAGATAGAAGGATCTCCTCTATGGCACAGGGAACTATACTCAATGTTTTGTAATAACATCTGTATGGGGCACCTGCTCCACACCAGGCCCTATGACAGGTGCTTACATACTTTCCCTCTCCCCCATCCTATGGGGAAAGTACCTCTGCTATAGATTTAACATTTGCCTCCCCCAAAATTCATATGTTGAAATCCTAACCCCCAAAGTGATGGTATCAGGAGGTGTGGCATTTGGGAGGTGATAAGGTCATGAGGGTAGAGCCCTCATGAACAAAATTAGTGCCCTCATAAAAGAGACCCCGCAGAGGTCCCTCGACCTTTCTGCCATGGCAGGTTACAGAGAAAACACGCCAACTGTGACCCAGGAAGAGGAGACTCACCGGACTGTGAATCTGCTCGCACCCTGATCTTAGACTTCCAACCTCCAGAACTATGAGAAATAAATTTCTGTTTTTCATAAGCTACCCAGACTCTGGTATTTTGTTATAGCAGTCCAAATGGATTACGATAACCTCTGTCCTTAGGTTTCAGACCCAGAAACTCAACTTTGTAGAGGTTACGAGGACCCTAAAGCCACTCAACCAGGCAGAGGCAGATTTGAAATTTAAGTCTCCAATTCCACATGTAAGTCTATCAGACCCTGCCTCCAGACATGACGTCATGAACAAGAGCTAATGCAACAAAGAGTTTACATGCAGCAAAACAATTAGCAAACAAAGTAAGAATATAGTAGACCGACTGTTTGGGTCACCCAATAGCCATTCACCACTCTTCCAGTTGAACAGAAGCCATGCCCCGTGGGCACATTCAGCCCTGCTGTTTTCACTTCCCAGATTTGAGGGGTAGGAAATTAATATCCCTCCTGGCCATCAGCACCCTGACCTCTACCACCCACCGGGCCAGCTTCAAGAACAGCTGGATCCACCTGTTCAAGTGAAACAGGTCTGCTCTCTGTGGTGTTGGCTTCTAGTTCCAGCAGCTCTCCCCACATGATAGCAAAGCTGGCTCCCAGCGGTTGCAAGCATGAATCCTACCAGCCTAGCAGTCCCAACAGATACCTTTTAAGTATTTTTTCCCCAAAGCTCCAGTTAAAAGTCCTAGGCTGATTCCAATTTGATCTGCTCTGGACAAACATTTTCTTTAGAACCTAGAAGGCTGCCAGACAAAATACAGGATGCCCGCCTCGTTAAAGCTGAACTTCAGATAAACAGTAATTGTTTTAGTAGAAGTATGTTGCATGCAATGTTGAAGACACCCTAAAAAGTCGTGGTTTTCACCTAAGGTTCAGCTTTAACTGAGCGCCCCGTGTGGGCTTTGCCGGCTGTGGTGGGCGCTGAGCGGGGTCGGCGGGGACGCGGGGGAGGGGAGGGGGGAGACGGTGACCCGAGCCGGGTTGTACACCCAGCCCGCAGCGTGCAGGGAGAGAGGGGCAGCCTCGTCTCCGCTGCAGGAGCTGAGACGGGGAGAAGGGGAGCGCCCCAAAAGGAAACCAGCTGCCCCTCCCAGGAGAGAGGAGATGGCTGTTCAGCAGCCAGAGACAGCAGAGGAGCCCGAGCACAGAAGCGGCGGCCTCTGAAGACGCGGTGCACATATTTCTGGTGGGCGAGGGGCACGCGGGCCGGTCCGTGGGAAAGAGGGGAGCCCGCGCCGGCCCCTCCACCTCCCGAGCCTGTGCGTTTCCCTAAAAGAGCAGCAGCTGTGCAAACTGACCGTTCACAGTTGTGATAAATCGCCTTAGGAAAGCACTTCGATTAAAGTCACATCTAAATAGAACACAAGAAGTCACCCCTGAACAAATCAATTGCGAGAGGGGCAGCTCTGGGCGCGCCCCCACCCCGCTGCTGTTTTGCTTTCCCCGCAGGACGAGGGCCGCTCACTGGGTCGCGGGGACAGCGCGCTGTCTCAGCTGGGGAAGAGGCGCTTCCTCGGGACACATACAAAACCCAAAGTGTGAAAGGAGGCCTTTATTCCATTCCTTTGGGGGATTTCTTAATGACGTAAAGCCCAACTTGGTTTTAGATCTGCCTGTCGTTTCCATGACAGAACCTTCCTGGGGGGTCCACCAGCAGCGGGGTGGCCAGGTGCCACAGGGCTGTGCTCTCCTTCCCAAGCCAGTTCATCTCCATCTGTAGCATTTTCAGAGAAACTCTCGGATAGGTTTTCTCCAACAGGTTCTTTTTCCTTCAGTTTATAAAGTCATTCTCCTGCACAAAATAAACGGCCTGAAGACATCACTGAGCCTCTTTTTCTCCCAGGGTCAGGGCCAGCACGGCCCCCAGACCACAGGGACGCAGGACCTCACAATGGGCTTCAGGTCTTCCCCTCCCCTCCCGCCCCTCCCACCCTGCCCTACCCCTCCCCTCCTCCTCTGCAGAAATCACATCCCTTTCTCCAGACTCCCCACTTCAGCTTGAATTCCAGCAGATCTTTACCCTGCCAGTTAGTAATTCAGGACTAATTAGGTGATTGCTTTCATTTATGGTAGCAGTTGGGGCGGGGGTGGGGGGGTGGGATGAAATGGCTTTGCCCCTATTCTTGTTGGAAAAATAAATCACACCCACTGTCACTTGAGATCTTATTTTGGCCCCCAATCAAGGAAATTAGCAGCGTGGTTCATTTCCCCAGCATTCACTCCTGAACAGACGGCAGTGCCCTGGAACATGGCTTAGAGCTGTGTGGTCAGTGCAATTGTTTGGGGCTGTTTGTGCCGACGGTGAGAGGAGATGCCTGTCTCCCAAAAGAAGAGTGGCCCTTGTCTTGCTTAGGCCAACGAGCTGCCCGGAGCGCTGCCCGCCTGGCTTCTGAGGAAGATGTACACCGCCATCTAGTGGATATGGGGGCTCACTGCAGTGTGCTCGCTCTCCCGCCTTTCCTTCTGGCCGGTAAGGACAAGCAATAATGCTTCTTGTAAATTCCTAAAAATAGGGAGGTCTCATTATATCACCAGGAGTGAAATGTTTGCCTCGATGTCTGTAATGAAAGTGCAACCCCATGTTTGCACAACGTCTGTCTTGTCAGTAGCCCTCTTTCATCCCGATGTTTAGGTCCAAGACAGGATTGTCATTGTCTGAGCAATGGGTATCTCTGTGAAGCTGGGTAGTTCTCCCCTGTCCCAAGTAGTGCGGGAGGAGACAGTCAGCACCTTCAGAGGCGCCTTCATCTCTGCAGCCTCGCCATCACTCCTCATCTCGCCCACAGCAAGCCCTATTCCAAAGTGCACAGGGTAGAGGCGTTCGAAAGTTGGCTTGTTCAACCAGGGGCATTGCCACTTCCCAGCGGGAGCCACAAACACACCCACATCCTAAGACTCTTTTCAGTCTTGGTGTTGAGGGGGTTCCCACTCTGTCCCCTGCCTACACACAAGTCAGCGTCTTTTTCCTTTCCACTCATTCTACCTACATGAAGAGCACGTTGATCTCCCCAGTTTTAACACAGGAACCATGATTTTCTTGGGTTTTGTGTACTGGGGGGCGGGGGAGATTGAGAGAGAGAGCAAGTACATCCCAATATGGAAGGGCTTGGGGCCGTGGTTCTCCATCAGGGGCAATTTTGCACACAGGAGACACTTGAAAGTGTCTTGGGACACTTTGGATGGTCACAGCTTACGCGACGCTAAATGTCCTTCCATCACAGGACAGGCCCACAGCAAAGAAGCATCCAACCCCACCCAGCAGTCGTGCTGAGGCTGAGAAAGCCTGGTTTAGGCTCGCAGATATCGCCCTCCAGCAAGCCGGTGAGAACACTGATTGTCCTCAAATGGGCCACACTGCAGAGGCTGTGGATAGATAATGCATCCTCTCCCAAGTCAGTACTGACCACCGTTTTTCTTCTTTTAGACTCTTCCATTTTAAACATAATTTAGCTGTCTCTTTTTTGTCCCTCTGCTCTGCTGAGAAGAGAAAGGATTGGAAAGGGGGAGGGGAAGGTGACAGAAAAGGAGGATTAGAGGCCTGATCTGTTTCTCCTGCAGAAGCTGGGCACATTCCTCTCTCACAAGCTTTGTGACCCAGCAGGGTACAATTAAAAGCACAACAATTTGCTTGTTATTCAAGTCAGACATTAGTCCCGGTAATGGCATGCTTGCTAGAGAGATGGATTTCCTTGTTTGGAGCTAAGCACAGGACTAGCTGAATTCTGCATGGAGAAATCTTGATTTGTTCAGGTCTTTCATGTTTTCTACAGAGAAGGGATTATGTCTTCCTAAAGAGGGGCCTTGCTTAAAAAGCTACAAAAGTATAAGAAAAGGATTTAGGGCAGAGGGGCCTGTGGTTACGTAGCTGAGGGGTACAGGGAATTTCAGAGCCAAGGATTATTTAAAGCCATAAAGTTAAAAAAATAATTGGTTTAGGGACTCCCCTTGTGGTGCAGTGGTTAAGAATCCACCTGCCAGTGCAGGGGACATGGGTTCGAGCCCTGGTCCGGGAAGATCCCACATGCCACGGAGCAACTAAGCCCGTGCGCCACAACTACGGAGCCTGCACTCTAGAGCCCGCGAGCTACAACTACTGAGCCCAAGTGCCACAACTACTGAAACCCACGCGCCTAAAGCCCGTGCTCTGCAACAAGAGGAGCCACCCAATGAGAAGCCCGCGAACCGCAACGAAGAGTAGCCCCTGCTCACCGCAACTAGAGAAAGCCCGCGCGCAGCAACAAAGACCTAAGGCAGGCAAAAATAAAAATAAATAAATTTTTTAAAATTTATTTTAAAAATTAGTTTAGCACTACTGCATCCGTGCTGGCGAGTACGCTGTAAAGGCAATTAAGCATGAGCTAAAATTCATTTTACTTTGGCTAATTACTGCATGGATCCAGGAGAGGGAGAGGAAGGAAAACATGCCCCCTCCCTGGCAATCAGGGAGGACGTTGGCTTTGGTTTCTTTGCCTTATCGGCACGTTTATTAGTTGGGGTGCCCAGAATCCAGCCGTCACAAGGGCCTTATTAGTTAAAACACAGGAAAATTGTTCTCTCAAGGCAGAGCAGTGAATGCTCTGCTGTCCCAGTGACCAAGCAGAAGCCACTGTTAGTTTTAACACCATCGATTACTGTTAGCCAGAGAGGACATGACATACACAGTCCTGACTTCACCCATGTGCCTGCTGAGCCTGGGTCAGGGGCTCTCAACCCAGAGCAACTCTGCCGCCCTCCCCCCAGCTCCCCGCCCCCGGGACAATTGACAAGTTCAGGAGGCATTTCTGCTGTCACAGCTGGGGAAGGACTGCTGGCGTCCGCTGGGCGGAGGCCAGGAATACTGTAGGAGTATCCCACAATGCCCAGGACAGCCCACAGCAAAGAATTATCGGACACAAAATGTCACCAGTGGCAAAAGTAAGAGGTCCTGGTCTAGACAGAGGCAATTTCCTCTCCTTGGGTAGGTGAAGGTCTTCAGAATCTCCGCTTCCTCAAATACATAATGGACAAGTCATCAGATGACCATATTTCATGCTAACTAACACGCTTTTCTTCCCACTTTTCTACACTGGGTATTCATTCTCCCACTTCAGGAAATCGAGTGACACTAAGAAAAACTTGCCCTGGAAGGATGGTCCGCGGCGGCGAACCGAGACCCAAGTCGGTGCCCGCCCTCTCCTTCCCCGATTCACACACAGGCACCCAAGAGAGAAGACAGCGAGCTTCTCTGCAATCCCCCGGTTCGGAGTTTTGAGAACTTTTATTCCCTTCTCTGAGATTACCCACTCCTCCCTGCATGAAGCATGTTCAGTGAGTCATTTGTCCTGCAGCTTTACAGGAGTTAAGAGCCCGCAGCAGTGAGATATCCATTTCCTCCCTGGAGAATGAGGACTCCCCCTGAGGGAGGTTAATGCTCAGGACAGGAGCATCCCTGGAGCTGGTGACAGCCAAGGGGCTGTGACTCAGGACTGTCCCAGGCAGGCCATCAACTCTCTGGGAGAGCCTCAAGGATGTACTTAGCCTCCGTTTACAGGAGGTGAGGAGGGCAGAGTGCTGCAGACAGGGAGCGGGGCGGCCACACCCAGACTAAACCCTACCCGGCACCCTGCAAGGGACAGAATACCTCTCCCCTCAGGTCCCACCAGCCCTGCTCTCCCATTCTGTGCACCCCTTTCAAATGCGTTTTTCTGCTTTGCCCCCTCCCATTCAATCCGTTCTAGGTACAGCAGTCACGGTGATCCTGGTAAGTCCCAAGTCAGATCGTGTTGCTCAGAGCTCAAAACCCTTCAGAGGCTCCCATCTGGATTCGAACAAAAGCAGTCTTCTCCCCCTCTCCCCCTCCCCATTCCTCTCTCTCTCTGTCTCTCTCTCTCTCTGTCTCTCTGTCTCTCTCTCTCTCTGACACACACACACACACACACACACACACACATACACACACACACACACACACACACACACACACACCGTCCCTCCCCTTCCCTCAAGCCCTTCCAGACACACTGGCACGCTGTCCCTGGCTGTTCCTAGCAGCTCCTTCCCCGTAGCCTCCTGCACTTACTATTCTCTCTGCCTAGAATGTTCTTTCTCTCCGTATCTACAGGGGCTGCTCTCTCCGGTCTGTCCACATGTCCCCTTCTAATTAGGGTAGCCCTCTTTCCCTTTGATGCTTTATTGTTCCTGTAACCTGCATCACCTGGTAACATGCTAAAAACTTCCATGCTTTCATTTGCGGGTCCTTCCCTACCCCACCTCTCACTCCCAGATTGCAAGGATCTCTGTATAATTTTTTCACAGCTGTCTATCTCGAGGACCAAGTACAGTGCCCGGCTCCAGCAAGCACTCAGATATTCGCTAAAGAAATTAGGAAATGGACCAGGCTACTTAGCTTCAGAAGCTCTTTCATGGAAGTTCCCATCCCCTCCGTACCAGTTCTCAGCTAGTTGACTGAAGACTAGCACCCTGACAATGAGACAGCTCTAAACTGTGAACGACAAAAATATTTACTGTGTCTCCGAGGGCCACTTGTGTTTGGTATTTTCTTGTTTTAATAATTTTTTAAATTAATTTTTAAATTTATTTATTTATTTATTTTTGGCTGCGTTGGGTCTTCGTTGCTGTGCGCAGGCTTTCTCTAGTTGCGGCGAGCGGGGGCTACTCCTCGTTGCGGTGTGCGGGCTTCTCACAGTGGTGGCTTCTCTTGTTGAGGAGCACGGGCTCTAGGTGTATGCACTTCAGTAGTTGTGGCACACGGGCTTCAGTAGCTGTGGCTCGCAGGCTCTAGAGTGCAGGCTCAGTAGTTGTGGTGCACGGGCTTAGTTGTTCCGCGACATGTGGGATCTTCCCGGACCAGGGCTCGAACCCGTGTCCCCTGCATTGGCAGGCGGGTTCTTAACCACTGCGCCACCAGGGAAGTCCATGTTTTGTTTTTATTTGTAGTGAAATGCACATAAAATTGTATCATCGTATCACTTATGAGTGTAGAGTTTAGAAACGTTCAGGACATTCACGTTGTACGGCAGCCAATCTCCAGAACTCTTTTCTTCTGGAAAAACTGGAACTCTCTGCCCTCCAGCAACCGCTACCCCCAGCCCCTGGCAGCCACCATTCGACATTCTGTCTGTATGAACTTGACCACTCTAGGTGCCTCATACAAGTGGAATTGACAGCATTTGTCTTTCTGTGACTGGTAGGTTAGCATCATGTCCTCAAGATTCATCCATGTTGTAGCCTGTGTCAGAACTTCCTCTTTAAGGCTGAATAATACTCTGTTGTGTATACATCCCGTTTTGCTTATCTATTCATCTGTCAGTGGGCAGTTGGGTTCCTTCCACATTTTAGTTATTGTGAACAATGCTGCTATGAACATAGGTATACAAAGTATCTTGCAAAACCTGCTTTCAGTTATGTTGGGTATATACCCAGAAGTGGAACTGGACCATATGGTAATCCTACTTTTAATTTTGAGGAACCACCATGATATTTTGCACAATGGCTGTACCATTTTACATTCTCACCAGTAGTGCACAGGGTTCCAATTTCTTACATCCTCATTAACCCTTGTTATTTTTTGTTTTCACAGTAGCCACCCTAATGTGTGTAAGGTGGTGTCTCACTGTAGTCTTGACTTGCATTTTCCTAATGATCGCTGATGCTGAGCGTCTTTTGAGGTGTTCATGGGCCATTTATGTATCTTCTTAGCAGAAATGTCTAATCAAGTCCTTTGCCCATTTTTTAGCCAGGTTGTTTGCTTTGTGGTTGAGTTTTAGGAGTTCTCTGTACACTCTAAATATTAATCCCTTATCAGATATGTGATTTCCAAACATCTCCTCTCATTCTGCGATTGCCCTTTTCCTCTGTTGACAGGGTCTGGATGCACAGATTTTTAAACATTTTCATGAAGTCAATTTCTCTATTTTCCTTTTGTTGCCTGTGCCTTCGGTGTCATATTCAAGAAATCATTGCCAAAATCTAATGCCATTAAACTTGGGGGCACTTGTGCTTTTTAAAAGGACCTTTTAATGACAAGTTCCCCAGTTTGGGGAGTTCAGAGCCCTGAAACCTAACTATAAGTGTTCCCAATGCAGAAAGTACATAAGAACCAGAGTGCTTAATCAACATTTCTGTTGGCAAGCAAGGTCCTAAGGAGCGTGTGGAAGCACAGCAGAAGTAACATGGAGGACTTTTAGGAATGTTCTCTGCCACCTTAGTTTCCTCCCTCTTTCTCCATATATCCCTCCCATTTTTCCTTCTTTCCTTCCTTTCAGATAACATGTCTGGGGCAGGATATGGTGAAGAAAATGCTTTTACCTCACTCCCCTATAACAACACTGACCACTCCATGAGCCTTGGAGAAGCAATTTGCCTAATTTGGAGAGAAAAACTCCATTCAAGCCCTGCTGGGATGCAAGTTCAAATCTGCGTGACCACAAAACGCACGTTCATGGACCCACTTGCCTCTATTGCTTTTTTAAGCTATAGGAATGCTGGATGAGGAATGTTGTCTGTTATTAACTAGCAAAACACGATCCCCCTTTGAGCCTTCATGTCATTATCTATAAGATGAAAATGGACAAGCACAGCACATTTCCAGTGTTACTTTTGAAGTTTTCAGTGCTATCTTACATGAAAATAACATGAAGACACAGAAGCAAACCTGCCTGATTCCCCCTTATGCCTTGACTTCTTGGCCTGCAGAGAGGTCTCCAAGACCCTCCTTGGACGATCCAGGGTTCAGCCCAGCACTGAGCTAGACGACCACGGGCTCCCCTTCCAGCCCAGTGAGTCTTTGCATGACTGTTTGGGGTTTTTTTTCCCTAGACTCCCATTTCTTAAACGTTTAAGAGGAGAGCCAGTCACAGATCTCCATTTCACCCAAGGGCTGGCGTGTCACGAGGTCACCAATATTTGTTTTATGTACTGCTAAGAGATTAAGGGGCAGTATAATTTCAGAGAAAAGTTAGGTTCCCTGGAAGTCAGGAACCCCAGCATCCTGCCCTTAAACACTCGAATGACCTTGAGCAATGAAAGGTCTCCAGACCTTCATTTCTCATCTTCAAATGAGAAGACAAATTGGACAACATCACTGTTTCCTAAAGTGTGGTGTGTACACCGCTGTGGAAAGTAAGCAATAGGTAGAAAAAAGTTAGGTGCTTTTACCTTATGTATATATCTATAAATACTTAAATAGCCTCTCAGCTCTACAGTATCTTAGCTATTATTGCTACAGCAAGGCTGAAGTCGGTGACACACACACAAGCAAAACCCAATGCTAGTACATGCGGTGAAGGTATCGCACCTTCAGGAATTGTCCTTTCCACCCAAACTGTCCAGAGAGATTGACACCGGTGAAATGGATCGCTAGTGTGGATCCTCATATACCAAATTCCCGTGAGCTTTGCTGAGAAGACCTCAGCAGTGCATCAAAGCATCCCTTTGATGCAATGTGAATAAGGTGTAAAACAGTTATTAATGTGGCTAGTAACTGACTGCAGTTTGGGAAATCCTACACTTGATTTCTTGGTTTCTTCCACGTCCAGCTGTCTTTGACGTGTGAGGTGCTTCGACGAAAGTCAGTGTGCTCTCTTCAGGTCAGTCTTAATCTATAACCTGTGTTATACATGTGCCTCATTAAGGACAAATTGCTAGTTCCAGATGGGGAATTTGGAGCAGGCTCTTTTTTCTCTAAATGAATGGGGCTCTACTCCAAGAACACAGACTTCACATATATGGGTATAAACACATACATACACCAAAGTCAAGTCACTTTCTATCCCTCTATTCACTGTTTAGGCCCTGAAGGTATTGTTTACAGCCGGACACTTGGCTTGCAGGGAAGAATCTCATCCACCTGAGATCTTAGGCACAGTGCCTCCAATCCCCTCCTCTCTTTCTGTTAAATTTCTGCAAAGGCAGGAAGTACCAGAGTGATGCAGAGGTTGGCTGGAAGGTTGAGAAGAGGCCCCAAAGATGTAAGGCTTAGGATGACCCTGAAGAAGAGATGGGGTTTGGGCAGTCGGTATGGAAGCTAGAGAAAATTCCAACTGGGCAAGGAAGGAGTGGGCACTATAAATGGGGGACAGGGAAAAGACTGGAACACAGGGTTTGGACTGGGAAGCAAAGAAGATGGTATAAGACAGGTTCGAGGGGTGGGTTAGAGAGAGCCTGATGGCCCACTAAATCTTTTAAGCTCCACTCTGTGCCACTCACGTGCTACAAAAGGATTTATTTCAGTGTGAGGTAAGATGTAAGTGCTACTTTAAGAATTTAACTGAACCAAAATGACCTGGGGACCAGGATGCTAGTCTACCGTTACAGGTACTGTTCTCCTGGGGAAAAAAGCCAACATAAAATGGTGCATTAGTCTGTTTGGGCTGCCATAATAGAATACTAGAGACCGGAGGCTTGAACAACAGAAATTTCCTTTCTCGCAGTTCTGGAATTTTGCAGTCCAAAATCAAGATGCCAGCAGAGTTGCTTTCTTCTGAGGCCTCTCTTCCTGACTTGCAGACAGCTGCCTTCTCACTGAGTCCTCACATGGTCTTACCTGTGTGTGTGCATGGACAGAGAGAGGCCGCTGATGTCTCTATCTTCTTATAAGAACACGAGTCCAGTCTGATTAGGGCTTCACCATTATGACTTTATTTAACCTTAATTACCTCCTTAAAGACCCTATTTCCTCATACAGTCACATTAGAGGTGAGGGCTTTAACTCAGGAATTGGCAGGGGCGGGGCGTTTCTGCCCTATGTGAGAGGGCTGGGAATGGCACAGAGCCCATCCCGCTGAAGGCTGTGCCTGTGCTGCCCTTCCCACCTTTTCCAGTGGTAAGATATAGGCAGAGAGGGAAGAGCGTTCTAGAACAGGCTTCATGACTTGCTTCAGTTCAAACCTATTCAAACCCAAGGACAAGCATTCACTCTTGTGGACCAGCACAGCTTACCAGATTTTCAGGGGTTGGGGGAGAGTTTAAAGCCCAAATAAAGTGTTCATTTCTCGTTGGCCGGGGGCACAAGCCGCCCACACAGTGTGGGCAGGTAGCTCCCTCAGCATCCAAACTCCCTCTGTGGGGAAATGAAACCCCCGGGGTCATTTGGAGGAAAGGTGCAGTTTCAATACACCCATACAAAGGGAGTAGCGTCATAAGATTTATTACTTTCAAAAATAGATAACTAATGAGAACCTACTGTATAGCACAGGGAACTCTACTCAATGCTCTGTGGTGACCTAAGTGAGAAAGAAATCTAAAAAGGAGGGGTATATGTATACGTGTAACTGATTCACTTTGCTGTACAGCAGAGACTAACACAACATTGTAAAGCAGTTATGCTCCAACAAAAATTAATTTAAAAAATAAAAAAAATGATTTATTACTTATATATCCCAGAAGCAAAGGGACACAGTGAGCCGGGGGAAGGGCAGTCTTCCACCCCAGGTCACAAGCCAGCAGGAGCTAGAGCGGGGTAGCAAGCACCTAGTCCTTACAAGGTGATTGGGGCAGAGGCTACTAACTTTTCACAGGCTTAACTCTAAGTGGTTTTTTTTTTTTTTAACATCTTTATTGGAGTATAATTGCTTTACAATGGTGTGTTAGTTTCTGCTTAATAACAAAGTGAATCAGTTACACATATACATATGTTCCCATATCTCTTCTCTCTTGCGTCTGCCTCCCACCCTCCCTATCCCACCCCTCTAGATGGTCACAAAGCCCCGAGCTGATCTCCCTGTGCTATGCGGCTGCTTCCCACTAGCTATTTTACGTTTGGTAGTGTATATACGTCCATGCCACTCTCTCACTTTGTCACAGCTTACCCTTCCCCCTCCCCATATCCTCAAGTCCATTCTCTAGTAGGTTTGTGTCTTTATTCCTGTCTTACCCCTACGTTCTTCATGACCTTTTTTTTTCCCCTTAGATTCCATATATACGTGTTAACATACGGTATTTGTTTTTCTCTTTCTGACTTACTTCACTCTGTATGACAGACTCTAGGTCCATCCACCTCACTACAAATAACTCAATTTCGTTTCTTTTTATGGCTGAGTAATATTCCATTGTATATATGTGCCACATCTTCTTTATCCATTCATCTGTTGATGGACACTTAGGTTGCTTCCATGTCTTGGCTATTGTAAATAGAGCTGCAATGAACATTTTGGTACATGACTCTTTTTGAATTATGGTTTTCTCAGGGTATATGCCCAGTAGTGGGATTGCTGGGTCGTATGGTAGTTCTATCTGTAGTTTTTTAAGGAACCTCCATACTGTTCTCCATAGTGGCTGTATCAATTTACACTAAAAACTTTTATTTAAAACCCGCTTAGCTCTAAATTTTTAAAAAATTTTATTTATTTATGTTTTTTGGCCACACAGCGTGGCATGCAGAACTTCCCTGACCAGGGGGTGAACCGATGCCCGCTGCAGTGGAAGCTCAGAGTCTTAACCACTGGACCACCAGGGAAGCCCACTCAGTGGTTATATTAAAAGGTTCCACCGGGGAAGGCAAAGCAGGAACCTGTGGGGATACCCTAAACCTATCTAAAAGTCCAGACTCTGAACTTTTGGTGTTAGTAGGGTCACCATACTGTAAAATGCCTAGGCAGCCACTCAGAAAAACAAAATTTTTTCCTCAAAGTTGTTTTTCTCATCACACCTTTCTAGTTTTGACCCTCTTGCATTATTATCCTAGCTAGGACAGGAGGTGACATGATGCAGCTGCAGGAAGGGCTTGGGGGAAAAAAGCTCAGTGAGGGCAGCCTGGAGCGGAGTAAGATAGATCCTGGGTGAAATCCCAGCTTCACCACTAGCTGTGTGACCTTGGGCAAGTGACCTCACCTCTCTGAGCTTCCATTAAAAACAAATTTCCATTATCAAAAATTTTAAACAGAAAAACAGAAAGAGAATACAATGAACACTTATACATCCGCCCAGATTCAACAAGTCTAAACTCTGCCATATTTGCTTCAACTAAGCCACTTTAAAGTAAATTACAAACGCTAAGGACCATCGTCCCTAAATACTTTAGCATTTGTGTCCAACAAAAGAGAACATTTTCCCCATAACCACAAAACTATTACGCCTCAAAAAGACAGTTCCCTGGGACTTCCCTGGTGGTCCGGTGGTAAAGAATCCACCTTCCAATGCAGGGGACTCGGGTTCGATCCCTGGTCAGGGAACGAAGATCCCACATGCTGCAGGGCAACTAAGCCCACGTGCCACAACTACTGAGCTCCCACGCCTCAACTAGAGAGCCCGTGTGCCGCAAACTACAAAGCCCACACACCCTGGAACCCACGCGCCACAACTAGGGAGAGAAAACCCGCACGCCACAACTAGAGAGAAGCCCGAGCCCGCACGCTGCAACAAAAGATCCCGCATTGCCACAACTAAGACCTGACGCAGCCAAGAAAATAAATAAATAAAATAAATAAATATTAAAAAAACAATTCCCTTATATATATATATATTATTTAATATTCTGGCCATATTGAAATTTCCCCAATTGTTCCCAAATTATATTTTACAGATGGTCCATTCACACCAAGATCCAATCAGAGACCTTGCATTGCGTTTGGTCATTATGGATCTTAAATCACTGAGTTTCCATTCTGCTTATCTGTAAAATGGGAAAAGAATAGTACATACCTCACAGGGTACACAAATTAGACATAATACATGTTAAGGGGTTAGGCTAGTGCATCCAAAAGAGTACACTATTATTATTAGCTTCCTTACTGGACTTGCTCTGCTCAAGGCAGCAGTGCATTGGGATGGAGTGTCTTGAGATGTCAGTAGCATGGGCTAGAGATAATGAGGCAACAGGTCCCAGCATCCTCAGGGATGTAGACCCACAAGCTGCATTTTGCCCAGCCCTGGCCTGGGGATGGAGGGAACCAGTCTCACCTTGACCACCTTCAGCACCCCCGATTCCTGGTCCAGCCCATGCTCCCCCTGGAAGCTCTGCTCCCTCAGGAACTGCTCCATGGTCTGCACAGTCTCCAACACCTCTTTTTTCCACTTCTGGCTGGGATGCAGGCAGTGAGCCACGAAGGAGTTCAGCCTGGAAGCTGGGGTGACAAAGGGCTCCGGGGGCACTGCCATCTCTGTCTTGAGAGTACCACTGGTGGCTAGATATATACCCACACACCTACCCAGCTCCTGGCACACACACTCTTCTTTAAGGGGACTCCTCCTCAGCTGACCTCCAGCACCCTGTGGAACAAAGGACCAGAGTGGAGAAGAAACAAGGGGTGTCTGGCTGACCAGGGGATCCTCTTCCTGGAGGCCATTCACTGCAGCTGGGGTACCGAGGGACACTGGGTGAAACCATCTTAACAGGCGGGGCTTTTAGTCACCCTTTCTGCTGTAGGTTTCGTTTCTCACCTCTTAGTTTCCCTTTTACAACTTGGAAACTGAAATTGGCTTGAGGATGGCCCTGGGAAAGACAACTCCCCCAGGAGATGGGAGTTGGATGGTATCCACCAATCCCATCCCCACAAGCTTGTCACCCAAAACAGGCTCAGTAAGAGCAGGCACTCGCTGGAGGTTGGGCTGAACAGTGGGAATTCTAGGGTTCCGCAGAACAAACTCTGGAATTCCAGTCTGCCCTTTGCCAGACTCTTAACCTCTCTGACCCTCACAGAAATAATCCTTAAAATGGGTTTAAGAATAATACCTACCCCATAGGTTGTGTGGATTAAGCAAGAGAACATTTAGCAGAGAAAACATTAAGTAAATGCAAGTATTGTTATTCGTTCACTGTACATCTATTGAGTGCTGGCTGGGTGCCAGACATTGTGCGAAGAAGACAATGTAAGACGTGGTTCCTGCCCCAGGGGCTCCCAGAGCAGTGGGGGAGACAGAGGAGACACAGAGAGTCCAGTGTCCTGTGTACTAGGAGAAAAGAGGGCACAGAAACTTGGTGGAAATTCAGGCAGAAGAGTTTCTTTGGGGTCACCTGTGGTGTCAGTGAACACCTGCTTGAGATGAGTCTTAAAAGACTGGGAATGCGGCCACGAGACAGAGGGCACAAGACAGGATAAGGCTGAGAAGTGTGAATCATCCTGCCATGTGCCAGGACTCGGCTGTCAGATCCACGTTGGCATGGAGGGCAGGGAGGGGAGAGGGGAGAGCTGTGCCTGGACAGGTGGGCAGGGATTGAAACTCGGAATGCCATTCATTCATTCATTCAACAAACATTTGTTGAGTGCCCGCTATGTGCCAGGCAGGTGTCCTGGGGATACAGCAGTGAATAGGCAAAATTCTCGGACTGCAGAGAGCTAACACTCTAATGGTGGAGACAGATAATAAACAGGATAAATAAGTAACATTATAATAATTAAGACGGTGATAAGTGCTAATCAGGAAAATAAAGCAGGGAAAGAGGTTAAAAGGTACTGAGTACGTGTGTTGGGGCAGTGAGAAGTGGCAATGTTCAGGGGTTCAGTCTCAAGAAAGGTGGCTAGGGAAGGTCTGAAAAGGAGACATTTGAGCAAAGACATGAAGGAGGCGAAGAGTGAGCGGTATGTATGTCAGAGGGAAGAATGAGAGAAAGTGGGACTTCCCTGGTGGTCCAGTGGGTAAGACTCCATTCTCCCAATGCAGGGGGCCCAGGTTCGATCCCCGATCGGGGAACTAAATTCCACATGCATGCCGCAGCTAAGAGTCTGTATGCGGCAACTAAGAAGTCCACACGCCCCAACGAAAGATCCCGTGTGCCGCGACTGAGACCCGGCTCAGCCAAAAATTTAAAAACAATAAAATAAATAAAAACAATTAAAGAAGAATGGGAGAAGGAACAGCAAGTGCAAAGGCCCTGTGGCGGCAGTATGCCTGGTGGGATTGAGGAATAGCAGTGTGACTGGAATGGAATGATCAAAGGGGGAGAGTGGGAGGGGATGAGGTTTGAGTACAAGGGTAGGGGGCAAATTGTGTAGGATCTTGAAGACTACTAAGACTTTGGCTTTTACTCTGATTGAAATGGGGAGCCACTGGGGAGTTCCAAGCAGAAGAGGGACATGGATGGACTTTCATTTTAACGGTATCACACTGGCTGTTCTTGGGAAGATTGGATTAAAAGCAGAGGGTGGGGAGTGGAGGTGAGAGCAGAAGCAGGAATTCAGTTAAGAAGCTACTACAACAGTCCAGGCAAGAGATGTGGCGCCTTGGATCAGAATGGTAGCAGTGAAAGGTAGGGAGAAGTGGTATGATTCAATTTTCTTATTATGGAAAATTTCAAACATGAACAAAAGTAGAATAATACAATGAACCTCCACGTACCATCCCCCATCTTCAACCATTATCGACCTGTAGACAGTTTTTTAAATGTTTATTCAGGTCTTCTGCCCATTTTAATTTTTATTGGCCACCCGGCACGCAGGGTCTTAGTTCCCCAACCAGGGATTGAACCCATGCCCCCTGCAGTAGAAGCCCAGAGTCCTAACCACTGGACCACCAGGGAAGTCCCAACCTACAGACAATCTTGTTTCAATGATATCTCCATCCACATCTCCCCTCCTGTATTATTTGGAAGTGAATCCCAGACCTCATATCATTTCACTGGCTATATTTTGAGTATAAACAGGTCTTGCTAAAGGATAGAGTGTGATGTGAGAGAAAAATTAGAGTCAAGGACCACTCTAAGGCTTTTGGCCTTAGCACTGGAAGGATAGAATTGTCCTTAACTGAGAAGGGAAAGACTGGGCCAGGGCACAGTGTAGGCATGAAGGTCGGGAGCTCGGCTTTGGAAGCAAACTTGAGTGTCTAGTGAGATCCGAGTTGGCTAGGGAGTTGCATATTTGAGTCTGGATTTCAGGGACGAAGTCTGGGGTTGAGATACAAATGACCAGCATAGATATATGTAAAGCCATGAGGCTGGGTGGGTTCACCAAGGGAGTGAGTATAGAGCAAGGCAAGAAAAGGACCAGTGACTGGGCCCTGAAACACTTAAGAGTATTAAGTGATTGGGGAGAGGCAAGCATCCGGCAAACAAGAATGCGAAGGAGTAGCCAGGGAGGTGGAAGAAAAATCCGGAGTGTGTTTTGATAGCCAAGTGGAAACATTGTTCTAGGAAAGAGAAAGTGATCCACTGGGTCACATATCAGGTGAATCTGCGCTGACTTTGTCCTGAGGGCAGTGGCAAATCAGAGGAGCGACCAGAGGTGAAATGACCATTCTGGAAAGATTGGTCTGGCTGCTTCTGTGGGGAGGATGGATTGCAGGGGGCAGGGGTAGATATGTAGGGAGAGGTGTCAGGACACTGTACAGTGATCCAGGTGAGAGGGAAGGTGACCCGGACTTGGCTGGAGAAGGGATGGGATTCTAGGTCTACCTTGGGGGAAGGGTGAACAGGACTTGGTGACTACAGGTAGGAGGTGAGGGAAAAGACAGGATGGCTATCAGCTCTCTGGCTTGGGTACCTGGGTAATGGATGGAGGGTACTATTAACAAAGGGAGGAAGATACAAGGAGGAGTGGGAAGTGGGGAGGTCTACAAGGGTAGCTGTTTAAGCCAGAGAGCTTAAAATAGTTGTCCACATTGCCTAATGCTTCCGATAAGTTCAGGAATATAGGTCTGAGAAGCACCCAAGAGGCTACTGGTGATCATTGTGGGTGAAATGTAAGGGAGAGCTGGGAGCAGAAGCCAGATCTTAGGTGCGGGGTTGAAGAGTAAGTTGGGTGAGGAGGATGGAGACCAGGAGTGTAGATAACACTTTCAAGAACTTTGTCGTGAAAGGGAGGAGAAAGACCAGGTGTTAGCTGGAGGAAGTGGTGGGGTGGAGGGTGTTTGTTGTCTTAAATACCATTTGGGGGGAAAAAAAAAACCCTCAATCATGACACGTTTCCATTTAAACTCTCCAACTGGCTAACCCCAAATGGAAAGAATCACATTTTTAATTACATAAATTCTAAAAGTCTGCGTATTTTCAAAGTTTGGTAGTGCCTGGTCCTTAAACAGTCCTATATTATAACTGTTTAAAGAGCAGTGGCAATTTCGCAAACCAAAGTCAACAATAAAGTGAGATTCCAAACATTTGTCCTATGTTTATAATGACAGATAATGAGCTTCAAGGCAATATAAAAGTTATTCAAACAAAAGTTATTCAAACATTCAGACCTTACATCTTAGTTTAAAACATTTTTTTGAAGTATAATTGATTTACAACACTATATCAGTTTCAGGTGTACAACATTGTTATTCAATATTTTTACAGGTTATACTCCATTTAAAGTTATTATAGGCACTTCCCTGGTGATCCAGTGGTAAAGAATCTGCCTTCCAATTCAGGGGACACAGGTCTGATCCCTGGTCGGGGAACTAAGATCCTACAGGCGGCAGGGCAACTAAGCCCGCACGCCACAACTGCTGAGCCCACGTGTCCTGGAGCATGCAGGCCACAACTAGAGAGAAACCTCCACACCACAACGAAGAGCCCACGTGCTGCAATGAAAGATCCCGCACGCCTCAATGAAGATCCTGCGTCTCGCAACTAAGACCCAATGCAGCCAAAAATAAATTAAATAAATAAATAAATAATAAACCTTTGAAAAACTGAAGTTATTATAATATATTGGCTCTATTCCCTGTGCTGTACAATATGTCCTTGGAGCTTATCTATTTTATACACAGTAGTTTGTACCTCTTAATCCCGTCCTCCTATTTTGCCTCTCCCCACTTCCTTCTCCCCACTGGTAGCCACCACTTTGCTCAATAGACCTTACATATTAGTTTTGATTCATTTCATTATTCATTTTCATGAGATATCTGGGAGTTCAGCAGCTTTCAAGATTTCAAAAGGGGGAATTCCCTGGCAGTCCAGCGGTTGGGACTCTGGGCTTTCACTGCCAGGGACCAGGGTTCAACCCCTGGTCTGGTATTTAGGAACCTGCAGGCCTCGCAGTGTGGCCAAAAAAGAAAAAAAAAAAAAAACGATTCAAAAAGGGAACATGGGGCTTCCCTGGTGGCGCAGTGGTTGGGAGTCCGCCTGCCGATGCAGGGGACATGGGTTCGTGCCCCAGTTCGGGAAGATCCCACACACCGCGGAGCGGCTGGGCCCATGAGCCATGACTGCTGAGACTGCGCGTCCGGAGCCTGTGCTCTGCAACAGGAGAGGCCACAACAGTGAGAGGCCCGTGTACCACAAAAAAAAAAAAAAAATGGGGAACATGCAGTCTATTGTGTATTGGTTTTATGGTTTGTAGAAATGCCACGCAGTTGGGCACATTTCTATGGCTGTGGGGGAAGAGCTAGTGGTTAGGAAGGGTGTGGGCTGGGTTTTAGGAAGGAGGAAGATGCATGAAGATGGGTTTTCTCTTAGCTTGTGTTCCTCCAAATGCAGAGCCTGAGACAAGGATTTGCATGAGACTTGTTTTGGGAAATGATCCCAAGGGACAGGTGTGGGGGATTGAGAAGGAGGAAAAAACAGTCCAAGAAATATCATGAAATTGATCACTACTGTGGGCAGCTGAGCTTTGATCCCACTGGGGACCCTCTAAGGAGCAATGCAGAACGTGCCTCAAAATTATCCACCTGAGAGGTGGAGGAGGGGAGTATGCACTCATTGCACTCGCTGGTTCCTGTCTTTCAATGGGTCAAGGCTTACCCCCTGGGGTGTTAACTCCCTGGAACTTCCATATTTGCTCAGAATTACTTGGAAGGCTTGTTAAGACACAGATTGCTGAGTCCCACTTCCAGAGAACCTAACTCAGGTAATTCTGGGCTAGCTGCTGAGAATTTTTATTTCAAAGAGGTTCCCAGATGATGTTGATTCTGCTGGTCTGGGGTCCGTACTTTTGAGAATCAATAACTTAGAGGTTTGAACTTTGAATGGTGACAACATGGGGGAGAAGGAAAGTTGACTCAAAGTCATGGAGTTGTGAGCCAGCATTCAGTGTTCTGGAATTGCAAGTGTTTGGCCACGTCTGGTATGTTTTGAGAGTGACGAGGAGAGACTGAGAGGTCGGCAAGAGCTAAATGGTCAAGAACCCTGAATGCCAAGCAAAGGAACTTGAACTTGATTCTGTAGGTAATAGGAGCCATTGGAGAATTTAAAGCAGGGGAGGATTCTGTTTCTATTTATGCTTCAGAAAGAGCACAGTGGTCTGGGTAGAAAGGGGTGAGCTAGGGGGACATGACCATAGAAGTCTACAAAATGAACAGCCTGATCTTGGCACTCGTGGGGATGTGGGGCCTCTCTTAACGAGCATGATGGTGTCACAATCCTTGATGTGCAGTCTGAGAAGCTATTGATTCCACAGTTTCTGGCCCCGGGACCCTCCATGTAAGGTCCTCCAGCCTCTTCAACCTTCTCTTTCAAGTCGTGGATGGAATCATCAGGGTCAATGGCGTAAGGCTTGCCCTGGCCAATGGAGTCCTTCATGAAGACCTGGATCTCAGGAGGGAAGGTCTCCAGCACCTGGAGGCTCCTGAAAGGAGAGACAGTGGTGTCCACTGGGGCCACATGTCCTCTTGTTTTCATAGTTTTGCCTTTCCCAGAATGTCATATGGTTGGAATCATCCAGTGTGTAGTCTTTTCAGACCGGTTTCTTTCAACTAGCAATATGCATTTAAGCTTCTTCCATGGCTTTTCATACGTCACCACTCACAGTAACAAATTATTTTTTTCTTGGGATGAGAGCTTTTAAGATCTACTCTCTTAGCAACTTTCAAATACACAACGATATTGTTAGCTATAGTCACTACACTATACATGACATCCCCAGGACTTATTTATCTTATAACTTGAAGTTTGTACCTTTGGACCACTTTCAGCTATTTCACCCACCTCCCACCTCTGGCAACCAGTCTATTCTATGTATCTGTGAGTTGTTTCTTCTTTGTTTTTAAAGATTCCACATATAAGTGATCTCATACAGTATTTATGTTTCGCCCTCTGACTTAATGCACTTAGCATAATGCCCTCAAGGTCTATCTGTGTTGTCACAAATGGCAGATTTCCTTCTTTTCATGTGGCTGAATAAAAGTCCATTATCTATCTATCTATATCTATCTATCTATCTATCTATCTATCTATCTATCTATCTATCATCTATCTATATCTATATGTCACATTTTCTTTATCCATTCACCTGTTGGACACTTAGTTGTTTCCTAGTCTTGCTTTGCCTATTTTATTTTATTTTTTTACACACACTGCATGATATGCGGGCCTTAATTCCCTGACCAGGGATCAAACCCATGCCCCCTGCAGTGGAAGTGTGGAGTCTTAACCACTGGACCACCAGGGAAGTCCCCTGCTTTGCCTATTTTAGAATCAGATTATTTGTTTTTGTTTGTTTGTTTGTTTGTTTTTTGCTATGGAGTTGTTTGAATTCCTTATAGATTTTGGATATTAACCTCTTATCATACATGTGGTTTGCAAATATTTTTTCCCATTCCTAGGTTGCCTTTTCATTTTGTTGATTGTTTCTTTTGCTCTCCAGGAGCTTTTTAGTTTGATGTAGTCCCATTGGTTGCTTTTTGTTTTTGTTGCTTGTGGTTTTGTTGTCATACCCAAAAAATCATCACCAAGACCAATGTTAAGGAGCTTTCTCTTTATGTTCTCTTCTAGGAGTTTTACACTTTCAGGTCTTACATTTAAGTCTTTAATCCATTTCAAGTTAATTTTTACAAATGGTGTAAGATAGGGGTCCACTTTCTTTGTTTTGCATGTGGGTATCTAGTTTTCCCAACACCATTTACTGAAGAGACTATCTTTTCCCTGTTGAGTATTCTTGGATCCCTGTCAATTAGTTGCCTGTATGTGTGTGGATTTATTTCTCGGCTCTTGATTCTGTTGCATTGGTGTATGTGTCTGTTTTCATGCCAGTACCATACTATTTTGATTACTCTAGCTTTGTAGTATAATTTGAAATCAGGAAAAGTGTTGCCTCCAGCTTTGTTCTTCTTTCTCAGGGTTGCTGTGGCTTTTGAAGTCTATTGCAGTTCCATACGAATTTTAGGATTGTTTTTCCTATTTATGTAAAAAATGTCATGGGAATTTTGATAGGGATTGCACTGGATCTGTAGATTGCTTTAGGTTGTATGGACATATACTCTCCGAGTGAGATGTGCATGTAAATGATTTGTCTAAGACCTATTAAAGCAAAACAAAAAAAGTCAAAGAAACTGCTACATTAGAAAATACTAAACGTGTAGAGTATGGGTGGCTGGTGTGTGCTCGGGATGACCCAGCCCCCTCCAGGCCAGAGGGGTGGGTGGGAAGTAGCAATTACAACAGACAAGGATGACCCTCCCTGTTTACCCCTCCCTCTGGGCCCATTTTATTCCAGGCTGCATCGTTTAAACTCAAAACACACTTTTAATATAGGGCCCTTGTAGCCATCCTGTTGTGCTACTCTTCACAACCCATGAGCAGGGTCACAGGAAACTGTCAACAGGTCTGGCTTTCCATGTTACCACTCATACAAGCCAGTGCTTTTCCACACTTGATCTACAGATCACAGACACGTGAGGATTATGCAAAAGAACAAGAACAAAGCTTTATTGTAAGTTTCACATCGAAACAGGGTCCACACGAGGCCCAGCCTGGGAGGAGGTGGACACTGATGGCCTCGCCGCAAAGTTATTGGCTCAGGCCAACTTCCTCCTCTTAAACCCCAAGGTAATGAATCGAGACCTGGAGGAGAATGACTTGGTCGATGGCCCAGTGGTTTTTTGTCCAGCCAAGCCCTGGGCAGGTGATGAGGGGGCCCTAAGAGCAAGGCTGCACCTTGCTGTGCCCACTGTGGAGCTGAGGCTGATAGGAATAGAGGCCGGAACCGACACACCCCTAAAGTCAGCCTTGGCTGGGCATGGGCTGCACCCTCCGCTGGAAGTAGGGGGGCCCTGCCTGGGTGCGCCCCCAGGGATGTGATGTAAGATGGGGGCAGCAGTGCCTCCAAACCTAGGCTTCTTCTTAGGGCTGGGTCCCGTGGTCACCATGGGGTGGCTCTGGTGAGGAGGGCCCCAGGAGTTCAGGCCCACGCTGCCCCCATTGCTGTGTGTGGTGCTCGGGGGCCCCCTCTTTCTTGATGTCACTCTGAGAGCTGCAAACATGCAGCTCAGATCATCTAGGGCAGCCGCTCTGCTCCCAAAACCCAGCTGTGTGCTGGCATGGGTGCCCACGGTGGAATTTCTGGATGATGAACACCCAGAAGATGCTTGTGCGGGGCTGCCCGAAGGTGGGGGGCCGGGAGCAGAGGCAAAGGCTGGGGCTTTCCGTTTCCTCTGCTGGGGAGAGCTGCCACAGGCGGTGGTTCCTCGCAGCTGCCAATCAGGGCCCCCAGGGATGTGCATTAAGATGGGGGCAGTAGTGCCTCCAAACCCAGGCTTCTTCTTAGGTCTGGGTCCCGTGGTCACCATGGGGTGGTTCTGGTGAGGAGGGCCGCAGGAGTTCAGGCCCACGCTGCCCCCATTGCTGTGTGTGGTGCTCGGGGGCCCCCTCTTTCTTGATGTCACTCTGAGAGCTGCAAACATGCAGCTCAGATCATCTAGGGCAGCCGCTCTGCTCCCAAAACCCAGCTGTGTGCTGGCATGGGTGCCCACGGTGGAATTTCTGGATGATGAACACCCAGAAGATGCTTGTGCGGGGCTGCCCGAAGGTGGGGGGCCGGGAGCAGAGGCAAAGGCTGGGGCTTTCCGTTTCCTCTGCTGGGGAGAGCTGCCACAGGCGGTGGTTCCTCGCAGCTGCCAATCAGGGCCCCCAGGGATGTGCATTAAGATGGGGGCAGTAGTGCCTCCAAACCCAGGCTTCTTCTTAGGTCTGGGTCCCGTGGTCACCATGGGGTGGCTCTGGTGAGGAGGGCCCCAGGAGTTCAGGCCCACGCTGCCCCCATTGCTGTGTGTGGTGCTCGGGGGCCCCCTCTTTCTTGATGTCACTCTGAGAGCTGCAAACATGCAGCTCAGATCATCTAGGGCAGCCGCTCTGCTCCCAAAACCCAGCTGTGTGCTGGCATGGGTGCCCACGGTGGAATTTCTGGATGATGAACACCCAGAAGATGCTTGTGCGGGGCCGCCCGAAGCTCGGGGGCCTGGAGCAGAGGCAAAGGCTGGAGTTTTCGGTTGCCTGTGCTGGGGAGAGCTGCCGAGGTCCCCGATGGCATAGGTCTCACCCCGCAGCGCTCTGTTGATGCGCCGGAACGCTGCTTCCTTTTCGGAGTCTAGGTCTTCGGCGGTGACCCGGAAACCCGGCTCAGGAGCTGGAGGCAGCCTCAGAGGCTCCCCTCGCCTGTGCGGCAGCAGAGGAATCCTGCGTTTTCGGGGCCTGGGACTGTCAGATGTGCGGGAGCCCTTCCTCCAGGGCCCTTTCTGCCCTCTTGCTGTCTCTGCATTTTTGTCAGGCTGGCTTTTCCTCTGGGAAACCACCGGAGCTGCAGAGGGCGATGGAGGGCCCTCCTCGCCCCCTGTCTTCGCAGACTTCTGGGGCAGCCCTTGCGGTATGGCGGGACCCCTCCTTCTCTTCACTGGCAGGAAACCTCGGGTGGAGCTATATGAGCTGGTGATGGCGTTTCTTTGGGGGCAGGAGCTCATACAAGAGGTCTGTTGTTTCCTGGCAGATCTGTCCTCTGCCCACTTGGCGTGGAGGTCTCTCTTCAGAGGTCCAGGCCTGGGCACGAAGAAAGAGCCCCCCAGGGGCCTAAATGCAGATCGTGCGCCCCCGGTGTCATTGGGGCCGCTTCTCTGGTCTTCGTTCTTCCCTGTGACTGTGGGGACTTCCTCCTGCTTGGCCATCCCTTGCCCGCTCTCTCCCAGGGCCCTCAACACCGTCTTCTCTGTGCTGTAGTTCGGGACACAGCTGGGTGTCGTGGCCGGCACTGGTTGCCCCCGCGCCACACTGACAGTGACTGTGTCCACTGCGGACACTGAGCTGCGGGACGTCGTGGAGGTGCGAGCACCCATCACTGCCTTCTTCCGATGGCCTCGCCTGAAGATGGAGATAAGGATCCCCATAAGGAGTGCAGCGTCTGCGGGATGGTAGAATGGGGTCTCAGAGACTCTGTGGCAAAGCGCAGATGGCAGAGTCACTGGACACTTGTGGGCCGGCCTGCGAGTGGATAGCCGGCCATAGACAGCTGGGTGAGCCGGGCCGGCCACGGGAAGTCGGTGGGCGCGGGGAGCGGGCTGGGGGCAGCCGAAACCTCCTGGCAGGTGCTGGTCCCCCAGTGCCCGGGACGAGGGTGAGGGGCAAGGCCTACCTAAGTAACTGCTCCTAGAGAACTTGAGTGAGGTCGGTCCGTGAATACAGAGCTGGGCTCCGAGCACTCTCCTTCAGCTGCCAACTCGGCCAAAAGCGGAGTGCGCGCTCTTTGGCCTGTTGCCTTTTTATACTCTGAAACCTGTGAGCGAACAATGGGCGTGCGTTGGCGGGGCGCAAAAGTTTAGGGAGGGGTGGCGCATGCGCAGAGTACACGTCAGGCCCTGGGGCGCACAGGTGAGGATGCGCGCCCCTGGACCGTCTAGCGCTTCTGAATCTCCCGGGGGTCTGAGGGCTGGAGGTGTTTGCCTTGAGGGTGATGAGCTTCTTGGCAGGACAGCTGGCCCTTCTCCCCTGGCCGCGCCCCAGTGCTGTCGGGGTAGCTAACTGTACTGGACGGGATCCCCGCCCAGCAAAGTGGGGCAAGGTCGCTGGCTGTGCAGCTCCCGCAAGAGGCGGCAGCTTTGGCAGCAGCGCCTCTGCGTCCTCCTGCCCTTTCCCCTGGCGGCACTGGAGGGGAGAGCCGCTAAGAACGGAAGTGCCCACACCATCCAGATCCTGCTGGGGTGACACCTGAAGTGGTGGCCAGGGCTGGCTGAGAGGGCCATACTTACCATATGACCCAAAAACCCACTCCTAGGCAATTAACCAAGAGAAAAACTTTTCACAAAACACATATGTGAATGTTTTAGCTATCTTGTCCACAATTCCTAAATATAGGACTATTGAGGTTATCCAATTTTCTTGAGTTTGTCATTTTTTAATTGTTCTTGGAATAACACTATGTATACGTATTGTTTCACAGTCTAGAGTTAATATTTTACCAATTAAATAAAATTCAGAAGGCTTACATCCATATAGATTCTTTTACCTTCCACTCTTTGTTATAGCTGTCATATGTGTCACCTTTATATGACGTCAACGCCACCCTCTGAGACTGTGGTATCCTTTTTTCATACATATACAGGGAATTGCCTGGCGGTCCAGTGGTTAGGACTCAGCACTTTCACTGCTGGGGCCCCGGGTTCAGTCCCTGGTAGGGGAACTAAGACTCCTTAAACTTAACCCCACTCTGGGGCAATGTCCCAGCCAGGCAGAAACTGCAGGTGGAGCTGGAGACCTTGAAGAGTTTGGCTATACTTCCAGCTCAGCCCAAAGCCCAAGGATGATTCTGGACTTTCATTCTGACTCGTGCATTTCAGATCTTTCTGGGTTTGGACCTGGTATATATGTCCCTCCCAGCCCGCCCTGCCTGCCCCTTCAGTTGTCACCCCAAGCAGGATCTGGTTGGCTTGGGCACTTCTGGGGTTTTTTGTTTGTTTGTTTTGGGGGTTTTTTTTTGCACTTCTGTTCTTAGTGGCTCTCTCCTCCAATGTTACCAGGTGGGAGGGCAGGCGGACGCACAGGCGCTGATGCCAAATCTGCCACCTCGGGTGGCGGCTGCTGAGCCAGGTACCCTGCTCTCCAGCTTTCCTGTTCTGGTGGCCGGGGACCCATCCTGTACAGTTAGAGCCGGCCGGGGGAGAAGGGGCAGCTGTCCTGCCAAGAAGCTCATCACCCTCAAGGCAAACACCTCCAGCCCTCAGACCCCCGGGGAGATTCAGAAGCGCTAGACGGTCCAGGGGCGCGCATCCTCACCTGTGCGCCCCAGGGCCTGACGTGTACTCTGCGCATGCGCCACCCCTCCCTAAACTTTTGCGCCCCGCCAACGCACGCCCATTGTTCGCTCACAGGTTCCAGAACTGCATCCCAGCAACAGGCCAAAGAGAGCGCACTCCGCTTTTGGCCGAGTTGGCAGCTGAAGGAGAGTGCTCGGAGCCCAGCTCTCTATCCAAGGACCGACCTCACCCAAGTTCTCTAGGGGCAGTTACTTAGGTAAGCCCTGCCCCTTACCCCCGCCCCGGGCACTGGGGGACCAGCACCTGCCAGGAGGTTTCGGCTGCCCCCAGCCCGCTCCCCGCGCCCACCGACTTCCCATGTCCGGCCCGGCTACCCAGCTGTCTATGGCCGGCTATCCACTCGCAGGCCGGCCCACAAGTGTCCAGTGACTCTGCCATCTGTGCTTTGCCATAGAGTCTCTGAGACCCCATCTACCGTCCCGCAGACGCTGCACTCCTTATGGGGGTCCTTATCTCCATCTTTAGGCGAGGCCATCGGAAGAAGGCAGTGATGGGTGCTCGCACCTCCACGACGTCCCGCAGCTCAGTGTCCGCAGTGGACACAATCACTGTCAGTGTGGCGCGGGGGCAGCCAGTGCCGGCCACGACACCCAGCTGTGTCCCGAACTACAGCACAGAGAAGACGGTGTTGAGGGCCCTGGGAGAGAGCGGGCAAGGGATGGCCAAGCAGGAGGAAGTCCCCACAGTCACAGGGAAGAACGAAGACCAGAGAAGGGGCCCCGATGACACCGGGGGCGCACGATCTGCATTTAGGCCCCTGGGGGGCTCTTTCTTTGTGCCCAGGCCTGGACCTCTGCAGAGAGACCTCCACGCCAAGAGGGCAGAAGACAGATTCACCAGGAAACTGTAGACCACTTGTATGAGCTCCTGCCCCCAAAGAAACGCCATCACCAGCTCATATAGCTCCACCCGAGGTTTCCTGCCAGTGAAGAGAAGGAGGGGTCCCGCCATACCGCAAGGGCTGCCCCAGAAGTCTGCAAAGACAGGGAGCAAGGAGGGCCCTCCGTCGCCCTCTGCAGCTCCGGTGGTTTCCCAGAGGAAAAGCCAGCCTGACCAAGATGCAGAGGCAACAAGAGGGCAGAAAGGGCCCTGGAGGAAGGGCTCCCGCACATCTGACAGTCCCAGGCCCCGAAAACGCAGGATTCCTCTGCTGCCGCACCGGCAAGGGGAGCCTCTGAGGCTGCCCCCAGGCCCTGAGCTGGGTTTCCCTGTCGCCGCTGAAGACCTAGACTCGGAGAAGGAAGCAGCGTTCCGGCACATCAACAGTGCGCTGCGGGGTGAGACCTAGGCCATTGGGGCCCTGGGCGCCCTGCAGCCTTCCTGTCCCTTTCTGCTGCCTGCCGCAGGGGCTGCTTCTCCGCAGAAAATGTTTCATAGTTATTTCTATTTTAATATGATCATGGTACATTAAAATGTATTAGTGCTTGCCTGTGAACACTAAGGTCACTTGTAATTTTCTATATTGTTCTATATTTTTGTGACTAAAGGCATTACTTGGGGGAATTAAAAGAATATCTTGAAGCGATTTTGGCTTTTGATCTGCCACTAATTGCTATTTAACCTTAATTCAGGGGTCGGATTCTTTGACCCAAGGAAACAGAATAGTATAAAAAGAAAGAATGTGAGTGTCAGATGGTGGCAGTGATTACGTATAGCAAGAGACGCCTTTGCAAAAGTTACTGTTGGTCCCAGAAGACTCTCACTTAGCTGTGTGACCTTGGGCAAGTCACTTCACCTAAATCTCTGAATTATAGGGCTGTGCTGATGATTTAAAAGTGACTGAGCACGGTGGACACTCGGAAATCCTGGGTTCTCAATAAAGCCACTGCCCTGTTCTTTGGTCCTTTGGAATTACTAGATTAGTAAAATTTATACTTGACAGTAATTTTAGCTTAAAGTTTATTTGTGTATTTCATCTCAGCCTTTCGGCTAAGATCAAGTGTAGTATCTGTTCTTGTCAATTTAAATAGCAAGAGAAAAGAAAGGAAAATAACGGGCATGCCCCCACACTCTTCAGACAATAGGAGCCTCTTAACCTGTTCCTTTGTCCAGAGACACAGGCCATTTCTCAGTGAAGGCCTCTGCCATCACTGAGGTTGCAGGGGAGATGTGGTAACTGGGGAGAAAAAGACCAATGGGGATGACCCCCTCACTCCTCAACATCCAAGCCCCCCACTTTCTCACTTGTCTGGCTAGAAATAAAAGGTTGATCCCATGGTTTTAACTTTCAGCTGTTGCTGGACTTTGCGTGCCTTGCCTAAGCTGGGAGACAGAGGCAGGAAAAAAACCCCACCATAATCACCCTGTTATGGGCTGTTATTCAACTTTGGACTTCCAGGCCCCATCTGCCTGTTAGCGTTCACTTCTTAGAGTTTCAAGTGCATGCTGTTTGTCCTCTATCTTGCCCCACGCGGCTCTCAAGCCCTCGTAATATGACCACATTTCTCGTGCCACATGTAAACATTCTAACACTTTGCAGATACTGAATTAAAAATCTATTATTTACATTGACTTCACCATTTTCATTTTCCTGGTGTGTTCAGTAGAAAATTCAAAATTACATATGTGCCTGGCATTATGTATTTTTTGGTGAGCAGTGATCCAGAGGATGGAAATGTATGCCTCCTTCGACTCCTTAAACTTAACCCCACTCTGGGGCAATGTCCCAGCCAGGCAGAAACTGCAGTGTGTCTTGGAGAAGGTCTTTTGCATTGAGATAGTAGGATGCTCTTTTAGCTTCAAGAACTTGGATGTTGTTGAGTTTAACCTGGTATAAGTTCAAATTAGAGTGTTTTAATTTTAGGATGTTAAAGGTAATCCCCATGGTAAACACATAGAAAATAGCTATAGAATAGTCCCAAAAGGAAGTGAGAAAGTAATTTAAATATTTTATTGTAAGAAATCAGCTAAACACACACAACAAAAGATAGGAATGCAGGAAATGAGGGGCAAAAAAGCTTTGGGCAGATGGAAAAGAAACAGCACAATAGCAGAAATAAGTCTTTTTTTTTGTCAGCAATTACTTTAAATGTAAATGCATTAAACTCTCCAATCAAAATACAGAGATTGGCAGAATAGGTAAAAACATATGACCCAACTATATGCTGTCTACAAGAGACTTACTTGAGATCAAAAGAATCAAGCAGGTTGAAAGTTAAAGGATAGAAAAGGGAATTCCAAACTCAGTGAGAAAACTCAAATAGTAATCAAGAGAACAGGAGTGTCTATACCGATATCATACAAAATAGGCTTTGAATTTAAAATGGATCAAAGAGTTAAATAGAAGAGCTAAACTATACAAATTTCTGAAGAAAAAAAGGGATAAATCTTCATAGTCTTGGATTTGGCAATGAACCCTTAAATATGATAGCAAAAGCACAGGCAACAAAAGGAAAAAGAAATTGGACTTTATCAAAATTAAAATCCTTTGTGTTTCAAAGAACACCAACAAGAAAGACATAATACAACCTTCAGAATGAAGGAAAATGTTTGCAAGTCATATATCTGATAAAGCCTAGTATTCAGAATATGTAAAGAACACTGGCAACTCAACAATAAAATGTCAAATAACCAAATTTTAAAAATGAGAAAAAGAATCTGCATAGATACTGCTCCAAAGAAGACACAAATTGCCAATAAGCACATGAAAACATGTCCAAAATTATTAGTCAAAATTATGCAAACTGAAACCACAGTGAGATACCACTTCATACCCACTATTGTGCCATATAATTTTTTTAAAAACAAGGGTTGGCAATGATGTGGGGAAATTGGCACTTTCAAGCATCGCTGGTGCAAATATGAAAAAGAAAATAGTTTGGCCGTTCCTCAAAAAGTTCAACACAGAGATACAGTATGGCCCAGGAACTCCACTCCCAGTATATGTCCAGGAGAAATAAAAAACATATGTTCACACGAAAACTTGTACATGAGTGTTATATTGTCATATCATTATTCATAATAGCCAAAAAGTGGAAACAACCCAACTATTCGCCAACTGACGAATGGAAAACTAAAATGTGTTATATCCATACAATGACTATTATTCAGCCATTAAAAGGGTGAAGGACAGATACATGCTACAACCTGGATGCACCTTGAATACATTTTGCTTACTGCAAAAGTCAGACACAGAAGTCCGCACATTGTGTGGTTCTATTCATATGAAAGGTCCAGCATAGGAAAATCAATAGAGACAGAAAGACCCAGGGCTGGGGTGAAAGGGGAGGACAGAATGAGAATGACTGATACTAGGTATGAGGTTTCTCTTGGGGATGATGAAAATGTACTGGAATTAGAGATGTTGATTGCAAAACCTGAGTACACTAAAAGCAGCTGAATCACACAGTTAAAAAAAAACGTGAATTGATGGAATGTGAATTATATCTCAATCAAAGGATAATATGACAACATTTTTATAGTCATTACTCTTGATCAGTTTCAGGATGGAATTCTCACAGTGACTTCAATGGAGTGGCTTGTATGGGATGATATTTGAGGCTCAACCCTTTGGGACTAGATGTTCATTTTGAGCTGTTGAATGACGGTGAGGGCCAGCCAGTATATTTTCTTCACGGAGGATCAATCCCCATATGTATCCTTGGTTTGAATCCTTGTCTTTTTCTCTTCATATTCCTGAAACAAGTTCCTAGGAAATACATTCACAATAGTGAGAGGTGTTGACATCTTCCTGGCAAAAGTCTTAACTTATTCAGAGGTCAAACTTCAGAGCTCCTTATTACTAGCTGCCCGGGGAGTCCCCTGAATCAAAGTAGGGCTTATGAAGATGGACCTTGCATTTTAGCGTGCACTTAAAATACCCAACAGGCTGATCACATGGGGAAAATAACTTTATTTACATGAGACAAGTACAAAGTCAGCACAACACAATGAGGGAGAGTATGGGTGCTGGTGCCTGATGGCCTGAAATCAAATCCTATTTGAACGCCACGTGTACCTGGGAAGGTTAGTAACTTAGCCCTTCTGTTTCTCAGTTCCCTGGCCAGGGATATGGAAATATTAGTAGGACCTGCTTATTCGTATTATGTCCTGAGGCTAAAAATTAGTAAATACAAAGCCTGAAGAAAAATGATGGGTACTTCATAAGTGCTACCTACATAAATGTTCAAGTATTAAATGCCTGGAAGAATAAGTAGGTCGTCTCCAGAAAGGGCACCTAGGAGGCTACAAACAGGAGGATAGAGCCTACTTTTTCACATTGATGACATGAGTAAGAAGTTATAGAGCTCATGGAAAGAATATTATTTCTTGTGATGCACTGTGGGGTGGGCAGAGTAGGGGCTGTGACACATATTTTATAGTTCAGGGCACTGAAATTTAG
Organism: Tursiops truncatus; assembly: GCF_011762595.2. NCBI lineage: Eukaryota > Metazoa > Chordata > Mammalia > Artiodactyla > Delphinidae > Tursiops > Tursiops truncatus. Next base: position 150,634,008 of record NC_047036.1, read on the forward strand.
ACAGATTAACTTGCCGAGAGTCACAACACTGATGAGTGATGGGTCTGAGGCAGGGGAGGGATAGAGATTCCTGAACACATGGACATGAGATCATGCCCTGGATACACAAACCAAGAGCTCTCCTCACTCCCTTTCCCACATCCTCCTGCCCCAAGGATGCTGCAGGGAGACAGCTGGTACTCGGAGGAGGTGCCTGGCCCAAGAGAATGGCTCAAATCTGGACCCACCGCCTGGCTCTACGTTTCAATCCCTGACCCCAAATACAATGTCTTTCCCCCAAATGCAGACCCCCTGATGGACCGGGGTATCCAAATATGTGTGCATCTTCCCTCCCTTCCCCCTCAGCACTTGATTCTAGCAGCTGATTTGCAGTGAGACTTCCTGGTGGTCAGGTGACCACCCTGAATGACCAGTAGTCTACTTGACTCCCTAACTGACTCAAAACCCAGGACATTCCAAACCAACTGCCCACATGACAGTTGCACAGAGAATTAGCATCGTCTTCAACTGATCAAACCTGGATGATGAGCAGTTAATATTCATTAGCTGGGAACAGGGTCTACTGGGCTGGTGTTTTGGTGGCTTAACAGATGAGGTTTACAGGCCCCCAGGGTCTCACTGACTAGAAACTGACCAATCGTCTGAGCAGCTTGGACTAAGGCCTGCCTAAGAGCGGGCAGTGGCTGCACCGGCTCTGAGTGGGCACCTTCCCTGCCCAATCCTCCCTCAGCCAGACCCAGGCTCTGCTGTACAAACTACAGCCATTGCTCCTGAATCTACTTGCTGGTATTATTTCCACAGTACCTTCAATGGAGTGGTTAGTGGGGGTGCTATTTGTGTCCCTACCCTGTTGTTTGGCCAGATGCTGATTCTGATGTGCCTGAACCACCGCTGCGGATGGCCGGCAGATTATCTTGATCGCAGATGATATTCTTGTGCATCCTGTGTTTGACTCCTTTATAATCTTCCTTTTCTTCTTGGTACCCGAGTCATGATCCAGGAAAACACAACAAAAACTGAGAGAACTATTGATATGTTGCTGGGAGAAGACCATGCAGAGGTGTCAATTCATTCCCAGGTCACACGTCTGTTCTCTTTGTTCACCAGCCTCCTAGGGGAGTCTAGGGGAGTCAAGTGAATCGAAGCTGGGCTGAGAAGAGGGTGTTGCAATGTGGTGTGCACTTAAAATAGCCAGCAGGCTGACTGCACGGGGACATGACTTTATTTAGTGAGATAATACAGAAAGGGAGCACAGCACAGTGACCGACAGAGTGGGGGCTGGTGCCTGATGGTCTGGATTCAAATCATACCAGAAGCCACGTGAACCTGGGAAAGTTATGCAGACCCTCTGTCCTCAGTTCCTTGTTCTGTGATAATGGAAATGTTAATAGGGCCCACTTATTAGTATCACATGATGAAGCTTAATACAGCAAATCAGGTAGACCCTGATGAAAAATGATGGTTACTTCATAAGTGCTACCTAAGTGTGCAAATATTAAATGTCTGGAAGAATAAGCAAGAAATGTGGTAGTGCTGCCTCCAGAGAGGGGACCTGGATGCCACAGGGCAGGGGAGTGGGGAAGGTTATGGGTGTGATGTTTTAGAGCTTGTGAAGAATATCTGTTATCATCTCCTGTGATCCCCACATCAGCCCCGTGGGGAACTCATGGCAGGTGCTGTGAACCATATTTTATGGTACATGGCACGAAAATGTTGAGATTTTAAGTGACTTTCCCGGAGTCGCAAAGCTGATGACAGATGGATGTGGGACAGGAATGTAGTTGGTTCCCTGGGACAGAAATCCCTCAACCCCTGAATCCTCTAGATGGTGCTCTGGACCCCTGAGCCCAGGGCTCCCCTCCCTCCATGACCCCAATCCTCCTGCCTGCCCCATGGTTGCTCCAAGGACAGGAGGGGTCTGAGCCAACAGGAGGGCCCATGCCTGACCTGCTGCCCCCCTTACATGTTGATCCCTGACCCCACAGTTCTTAAATATCCCTGAAAGAAGGTCCCTTGAAGGATCAGAGGGTCCCATCTACGTCCCTCCTCCCTCAGCGTCTTCACACACTGGGTGAGCCTCCTGGTGGTCTGACCAGTGGTCGGCTTGTCTCCACGTGGCTCAGAGCCCTGGTCTCTCCAAGCCAGTTGCCCACATGGCACGTCTCCAACAAATTAGCTTGGTCTTCAACAACCAGCCCTGGATGCACAGGTAGTGCTGATTAATGAGGACAGTGGCCTGCTGGGCTGTGCTTGGTGGTTCAGTGGGTAAAGCTGGCGTGACCCACTGTCGCCTATTGATGTGAGCAACTGTCTGAGTAGCCTGGGCTACGGCCTGGCTGGGGAGGGGCCGTGGCTGCACTGGCTCTGAGGGCGCACCTTCCCTGCTCATCCTTCCTCATCAAAAACCAGCCCCTACAAACTCCTCATCCATCCCTAGACCCTGCAGTGGCACAGGAGAGAGGCCCATGCCCTTCTAGAGGGACCCCTCCATAGCCACAGCCTAGAGACCCCATCCCAGGACTGTCTCTGAGGATGACCCAGGCCCTCCTAATCTCTGTCACCAAACGTTCATTCCACTAACCCGATGGCATTGTCCCTTCTCTCCACGTTCCCAGGCAGCGCCCAAACACCCAGTGATCCTGTTCACATCAACCACTGGAAATACCACCACGAAATCCCAGTTTCCTTCCTTTCTGAAAAACTCTAGATTTAGACTGCTAATATTTGCTTTTGGATTTTGACATCGACATTCAGAAGTGTTTAGCCTGTAATTTCTCCTGTCCTGTAATATCTGCTGCTGGTATGACATCAGTATTCTCCTGGTCCGATGAAAGCAGTGTGGGTGTGTTCCCTCTATATCTGTTCTCTGGAAGAGTGTGTAGGAGACGGGCATCGTTTCTGTCTTAAATGTTTGGTAGAAATCAGAGGAAGCCACCGGGCCCTGAAGTTTGTTTCGTGGGGAAATTTTTTTGGCATCTCTTTCTAATTGAAGTTTCCTTGGTGTATGGTACAGGGCACAGATCTTAAGCGTAGAGCTTTATGGTTTCTTGTAAATATAAACACATCTGTTACCAACACCCAGTTCAATATACAGGACGTCCCCAGCACCCTGGCTGCCCCCTGTAGAAGGGGAGAAGAATAAGCGCTAACTTATTCGGTTATAAGAATGAAATCAGTTACTCCACGTATATTCCAAGTGCAGTGATTTACACACAAATAACTCAAAATGAGTGTGGCAGCACAATCAGAAAGTAGTGGAGGGTGCTGGAGGGCTGGGAGAATCCAGTCCCTTTGGGATTTCCGCTGTGGAGGTCGGGCCAGAGTAAGGAAGCTGAGGAGCTTCTCAGAAGCATCTGGGCTTTTACAGAGGGAAAAACTACTGCTCCCCAGAGTGGAGCGCCCACTGTAATTCACTGAGCCCTCCCTTTGCGGAGGGTGCTTTTCTATACTTGTGTGTTATCTTACATAAAAATGTTTAAAAAAAAAAAGATCAATTTTGCTTGATGTAACAGCCTTTCACTGTTAAAAGTAAGACCTATATCTAAAATTTATGCTAAATCTGTACAGCTCCGACAGGAAGTAACCGGCACTCACTAGCTGACTCAGGAGCGGAGGGGAGCAGAGAGGCGGCCCTCCTTCCTTGGCCTCGTGTCTCATTTAAGCTGCCAGACGCTGCGCAGGCTCCATCCCCTCTGAGTCTCAGGCTGAGGCCTCCAGGTCACAGTCCTCACAGGTGTCAGACCAGAACCTGCCACACAAAGGCAGGGACTGGAGTCAGTGGGGAGGTGGGCTCCCTGGGGTCGGTGTGTGGGACCCAGGGGACTACTCAGACCCTGCAAGTGACTTTGAGCCCTGACATCCCCAGGGCTCACATGCCCAGGGCACTGGGGCCTGTTTGCTGCTCTTTGCCAAGTGTGTTCTGGTAGCAGAGAGACCTGTCCTACAGGGGCGATTTAACCTGGGCATTTGGCCGGGCGGCGTTCAAGTGACTGGTCCCCTGAACAGTGACAGTGATGCAGAGGAAAGGGGAGGCTCTGGGGCTCCAGGGTGAAAAGTGTGGGTCCCTCCCACCTGGGCGCTGTGAGGAGTGGGAGGTCTGATGACATAGGTGAGAGTAGTGACCCTGTCCCTCCAGCCCACACGCAACACGGCCCATCATGAGACCAGCACAGTGGAAGTGGGCAGAGAACCGCAATGTTCCCTTTTCCCCTAAGAATCATTTTTCTTTCTTTAACACCCCAGCCAAACTTGCCTGTGCTTTTTAATTTAAAAATGTCCTGATGCTGTGGTCATAGAATCATAAATTCCATAGCTTTGCTGTATCCCAACATGAAAAGTTTGTAGAAGATACTGCTTTTCAGCATGTAATAAAACCAGATGTATTTGTTATCTAATTTTAAGGTCATAATTAATTTGGAATCCTGGCCCTTTAACTCATCCTAAATTAGCATTGCTTTGAATTGCCTTCATTTTGTGTGTGTGTTGTATTCAATTTTTACACATCTATGGAAAATCTATAGAACCTCAGGTTGAGAAATGGTGCCATGAGGTGACCCAGGCCCTTCAGTGGGGCTCCACAGAGGCTGAGGGGTCCCCAGGGGGTGGGCAAATCCCAGCCAGGTGTGGATCCTGCAGTGTCCCCTACCGGATGCCAGGGCTACCGCGTGCCCACAGGGATGCAGGAGCGCTGGGCCAGGTGAGCTGTCTGCTTGCGTGAGAAGAAGCCCCGGTGCCTCTGTCCTCCTCACCCTTTCCCCAGGACGCCTGAACTAGGGGGTACCAGGGCCACTCCAGATATCTCACCACACCTGGTGATTAACTGGGGATGTTGCCTGCTGACCTCGGCGTGTTGGGAGGGCAAGGCTGGGTCCTGCAGAGGGAGATGTGGAACCTCACCAGGGACACTTTTTACAAAGAACACAATGTGAACAACACCTCCAGGAGTGTTGTATGTGGTGACCCCACAGACGCCTTTGGCCCCCCATCTAAACATAAGAGCCTGGCATATTCAGGGCTTCTATGGAACGGGGACCGTTCCCTGGCGAGATGCACTCAGGTCATCCTCCAGTTGCCTGCGCAGATTACCACCATTCTCTTCTCTCCACCTTTTTGTTCACATGCAGTGGTGACCACCTCCGTGCTCTTCTCTGGCTTTTGGGTTTTCCTGAAGCGCCAAAAAAAAAAACAAAAAAACACAAAGTCAAGGATGGCAAGGGAAGCACATACACTTATTTGCCTTCTGCTCTTCCTCCTACCCTCTCCACGCTCACATTTCCTCTTCTTGTTCTTCCTCATCCTTTTACTTCATCCCTTCTCTTGAATCCAGGATGAGAGAATTTCTCTTTTTTTTTTAATTGGATGAGTCAGTCTTCTTTTCCTTATTTATTTATTTTTAACGTCCTTATTGGAGTATAATTGCCTTACAATGGTGTGTTAGTTTCTGCTATATAACAAAGTGAATCAGCTATACATATACATACATCCCCATAACCCCTCCCTCTTTTGTCTCCCTCCCACCCTCCCTATCCCACCCATCCAGGTGGTCACAAAGCACCAAGCTGATCTCCCTGTGCTAAGCGGCTTCTTCCTACTAGCTAGCTATTTCATGTTTGGTAGTGTATATGTGTCCATGCCACTCTCTCACTTTGTCACAGCTTAACCCTGACCCTCCCCATATCCTCAAACCCATACCGTTTTTATGCTAAGTTATATTCTACATGTACCTGGAAAAACGTTAAAAAGATTTTTAAAGAACTGCGCATCTATTTTTGAAGCTGATTTGCCTGTTCAAGGCTTGCTAGCACTTTATCCATCTCAGTGCTATTTCACTTAGTAAACAAATGCAGTTGCCATAATTGCTGCATATGTGTCTGTGTTCCCTTCTAGGCTATATGTTTTTGAAGTTAGAAACTATATTTATATCACAGCCCCTATGTATAGCACAATATCCATTGCTAATTCAGATTGTGCTTTAAGATACGAGAGAAAATTTAACACGTTTATTATAGTCATAAACATCTAGCAAACCAACCAGAAAATAAATGCTAGTTTTTAGTTGGTTGGCCGAGAACAAAAAAGTGAAGAATACCTAATGCAAAACCATATCTCTAATAACTACTGTTGGATTTAGAGCACACACATGCTAAAAAATATCTTCTTATCAAAGATTTGAGGTTGGACCTGAAAAAATTATATCAGAAGTGAAAATAATCATGTGGTCTGACCAGCGTGGATCACACAAAGTAAGTGTATACTATGTATAAAGTAGATAACTACGAGGTCCTGCTGTATAGCACAGGCAACTATATTCAATACCTTGTAATAACCTATAATGGAAAAGGATCTGAAGAAGAAATACATATATCGGAATCACTTGGCTGTACACCTGCAACACAACATTGTCAATCAACTATACTTCAAGTAAAACAAAACAAAACAAAAAACTAAGTGTAAAGGGAAGTATAGTTTTATAAATTCACCTCTGATATCCAATGGACCAACTGAAAGACAACAGAAACTACAACTATCTAGGAGACAGGACATGGCCAGCAAACCAGGCCGTTACCCTCGGTAACGGTCATACCTGCCAAAAAATATACAGACTAGCCTGCATTCATGAATACATAGGAATTCTTCATTTATCTGGCATTGTTAGGCAATGAGGTATTGTATGTTAGGAGAAGTTTTTTTAAATGACAAATTGAAGAGGAGTTATTTTAACCTTCACTAGGTAATGTTTTTCTAAAATTAAGAAATGTATCAACTGGTGTATCTAATGTTTCCTTGATAACTCGGGCTCATCAGTTCAATCAACGTTTGCATGAATAATGCAAATGGAAACAAGACAAGCATGCTTACTGAAACTGAAAATGACATGGCACTGGCTGGAATAACTGATGAGAGAGCAAGAAAAAAGCAAAAATGAAAACAAACCGTGATCAGGAAACAATCAGTCAAGTTCTGACTTTCTGTACTTAGTTTCAAAAAGAGATACCACAAATCCCAGCGAGAGACTCCAGCATCATTAGCTGTCTTTCTGCTTTGTTTCCACCTTCCTTTCCTTTTCCTTCTACCCTAGATTGTTCCAGGCAGTGCTTATAGCTGCTTGCAAGACAAATTCTAATACTTGCTTTCTCTCACACAAACTTCACAATATGTCCATGTGGTAAATGGTGTGGAGGTAAAAGAGAATTCATCACAGGGACAGCTCCTACGAAAATAAAATTAGAAACTAGCTTCTAAACATGCAGAGAGAAGGGTGTGGTGTCAGGCACTAATTTCCTTGCGAATTCCTCTCCATTTCTAATAGACGTTCTTCTTTACCAAGATCCCTTTTTGTTGGTGTCCTGTTCCAGACTGCTCCACTCCGCCCATCCTCATCCTGTAAAATACATTCACACTCTTTTGTGACCCTACTTATTTGCCCATTAAATAATCAATCATAGAACTGTCGGAATTAAATACAGAGTGAAATTAAAATACTGGAGTCACTTGGAGGGTTTAAGCAGCTCCACCAGAAAATACTGGGCATGGATTTAAAAGAGGCTGCGTGGGACTTGCTCTTGTCCAAGTTCTTTCTCAAGAAGTATCTGAAATAAGCCTAAATTCAGAGTTAATCAGACTGGCCTGCTTTCTCAGGTGGACTGGAATTCTGCTCTTTCCTCTCAACTCCCTGATGTCAGTGGTACTTTCCGGAGAGGAGGTGGACTTCTCTGCCTACTGCAGAAGCTCAGTTCCCCCAGGACCCACTCCCCATCTGAATCCCACACTGGAGGCCAGATGCCAGCCTTCCCAGAACATTCGTGGCCTCCTTTCAGTTTTTGACCTGCTCAGATTGAGTCCCTCTAGACTCTTTCTGGAAACCTGATCTTCCACCCCTTCCCTGACCTCGATGGTTACCTTCCTACTTTAGGCCTCAGGTGCTTTAGCTATAAAATGATATAGTTGCCCTTAATTCTAAAGTCTTCTTTCTAAAGCGCTACAATGTGGTGGCTCCTTGAAAATGTTTCTCTTTGCTGGTTTTAATTTTGTAGAGAATTAAAACCCCAGCCACTCTAAAAGACAGTAAGTTACATTGGATAAGGAAAGTGTGCTTTTGTAGTTAGATTAACAGGGATGGAAGATGACTTAATATGTTTTAAGATACTCATGATCCGTTCTCGTGAGAGTCGGGGGAAGAAGGGGAAGAGAGTTAATAAAATACCAAACGATTGTGACAAATTAAGTTCACCAAGATGTAGGTGATTAGTTACTACTTGAATAAACCACACAAATCCAATCCAAGTTTTCCTTTAGTTTTCTAAGAAGGATCCCAGTGAACTGAGTCCCATGTTCAGTGACTCCGCGTTCAATGGCTTAGTCTTTAAAAACTGTTACGTTGCTGGAAGAAGAAATATTGCCCAGCAGTCCTAATTGATGTTTAGCTATCACGCACATTTGAAATAAATTTATTACTTTGCCTGATCTCAGTGTAATACATTCTAAAGGGGCAAAGAGCACACGAAAAGTTATGGAGTCTCCATCTTCTACACTAAAGTGTGCAATAAATTACATATTATTTGGCCGTGAAATTCACAAGCCATAGAAACCACACCATTAGCAATGTATACAGTGGTAAAGAGCAGGTAATGAGAATGATATAAAACCAAACAGACTGTGTAGGTTGGCACTGCTGCCAATAAAGCAATTATTAAATGCATTCATATGCATCTACGCTAGGTGAGCTCTTTAGGGCAATTGATAGGAGTTCTACATACCTGTCAGGATATTATATATAGCCCACTTTCTATGGCGTTTATTCAAAGACGCTGAGAAAGGGTTACTCTGGGTAAATTCAGACCTTTTCTCAATATAGAATTTGGTCAACATGCATTCTGAACAGCAAAATTTCACAGTATTTTCCTACACTAATTGCCACCTCAGCAAATGCAGGATTAAGTATAATGGATTATAAGAAGTTAGAAAGGAAAGATGGAAGAAGGAAGGTAGAAAAAAGGTGGATATGGAGTACTTCAACATTTATGTAGAGTGGACCTAAAACTAACCTGAGGTTTCCCTGAATTATTAGCATATGGTATAGAAACTTAAATGAAAAAATAAAAAAATCCAGCAAGGGAAACTCAAAGATTCTTTGCTTTTTCACTTTACTGCATACACACGTCCACCTTAAACAATCTATATGCTTATATCCAACAAGAGAGCATTGTTTTGCAAGACTGTTTGGGTTCTATCAGCATGTAAAGGTCAGACAACTCAACTTTAGCAGAGTCAGCTTTCAGGTGAATAATTGTTTCTTTCAGGTTGCGAGCATTTGAATTCTCCAGAAATGTTTCCCAAAATATGAAAATTAAAAGGGTCCTAGGACAGCGTCCTTTAGAAGTTTTATAGTATCAAGGTTTTTGGAGGAGGAGTATCCTTGTCCATTATCAACACAATGATTCCAAGCAGGTCAATTTTTGCTGAGAATATTATATAACAGAACCCACTTCACCTCCATTATACTGACAATGATCTTCCTTACTTCAACCTTGTGCTTCTTATAAAGTTGAAAATACTGAGCCAAGAACAGACAGTGACAATGCCAGAGACTCAGGTGTACCTATAGGTGCCTTCAGACAACATCAGCCACCCAGGCTAAAGTCCTGGTTTAAAACATCCCAACATGAATGAATCTCAAAAACCATATGCTGAGCAAGTGAAGCCAGATCAGAAGGGCACCTACTGTATTATTCAACTTACATGAGATTCTAAACTGGGCAAAAGTCATCTCTAAAGATAAAAAGCAGATCCGTGGTGGCCTTGGGGTGGGAGATGGGGATACTTTTGCAAAAGCCTAGGAGGAAACTTTCTAGGGTTTTAGAATTGTTATCTATCTTTATGGGGGTGCTAGTTATACAAATGTATACATTAATTAAAAGTCACTGAGCCGTTGACTAAAAATGTCTGCATTTTATTGTATGTAAATGATACCTTAATAAGGTTGATTACAAAATGAACCAAAACCAAAACAAAGCAGAAGAAAAACCTCTCAAGACCTTAAAGAAAATACACTGTTTTCTTCCAGGGTACCAGATTGGAAATGAGGCATTGGTCTGTTCTACCCTCAGATTATCCTTAGGATTATCTAGTCTATTTTAAAGCACTAGAGTCCCCTATCAGGAAAACTCACCCCATGTTTAATTACTTTGATTTCTTCTGTGCCTCTTCTCCCAGCACAGTGAAGCCATTCACGGAAGAAAAACCAGCTTTTTCCAACTTTGCATCACCATATATTATTTGCAAAGCTATTATTTATGTAATAAAATTTGGCTACACTTTGTAAAAATCTAGCTTTTTGAGGCTTACAAATCTTAACAGTTAACCTATTGCCTCCACTGGAATTTGGAAAAAAAATTATATTGAAAATGAATAGCTGAGAATTGACATTTTTGCTTTTTGTGATTTTCTCTTCCCCTAAGATAGAAGTGAGTAGGAATGAGAAACACATACATAAAGAAAAAAAATTATCTTGCTGCCTTTGCATGGTTATAATTTATAGGAGGCCCTTTTCAACAATAATCTATTATCAGAATCAATAAAATATAATCTCCATGAAGGCCAGGCCAGGATATTTGTCTCTTTTTCAGCAGATTGCAATACAAACCACATTCATGGATATGCTTCTTGATGATCTTTGTAATACTGGAACAGTTGCCCATTTCCTCATGCCTCTTCACCTTAACTTCAACCTGCTTTTTCACTTATGACCTCACATTTCCTTCTCTATCACTTGTTTGTGGGCCTCTTTTCCAACTCCAACTCCAACTCGCATTTCACTCTGGAACCAAAGGAAGACTCACACCTTCCTGCTTTTTAGTGATACCTCAAGGTCATTTCCATATTGTGATCACCCTGAAGAATAGCCAGACAATTGTTATTTCAGAGCCATCTGACAGTTTGTAGCTCTAAAAATTAACTAAGGACCAAATTTGTCAAAAATATCCTAGTTTAAGATTTTGGTAATACAGCAACAGTAATCGCGAAGTCACTTATGACAATCAGTGTGGGAAGCACCCTCCTTCAGGAAGATCCTTTGCCATACAATACTCTTTCCCTGTCTGGTAATAAGGAAGAATGGCCGTGGAAAGTAACCTTTTGTGGAAAGAAATACTTGGCTTCGAGAAGCCAAGCAGTTCATATCTTTTTCTTAAATTAGATTCCCCATTAATTACTTTATCCACAAAGAGGTAATTATCAGAGTTATGTAAGCAATTAAGGAGATGCTACTCCACATTCTTTCAGCTTGTTGACCTTTCTCACTTTATTTCATGTGGCTATCTGAAACATCAGTGATTTACATGTCTGTCTTTTTTTTTTAACAGATTTCTGTGTGTGTGTGTGTCCCCATGATGAAAACATCATTAAAGTAAAATATCATGAATAGACTCTTAAGAAGCAGAGTCTACTGAAAGTCCTGGAAAATATGAAAGCACTAATATTCATGGACAGCTCTACACTCTGAAAGTTACTCCAAATGTTGTTGATCTCTCTTTTGTCTAGGAGTTTTTCAAATTTTCTACCATGATCATTTGTTAGTTTTATAATTACATAATAAAGGCATTACATCATACAATCTTTTGTTATCCATTGCAGTTTTAAAACTATTCCTTTCTTTGTCCTCAGCAGATATGTCATAGATTATTAGTACACAAGCAAAGACTTTCAATGTAACAGTACTTTATAGTGAGAAGAACTGTACTGAGCTATCTCTAGCCTAAGACAATGCACTAGGAAAGCACTAGGAATTCTTAAGCACTAGGAATACAGAGACGATCAAGGGGCAAGTTCCTTGCCTTCGAGTATACATGATCATTATAGCAAATGCTTAAATAGCACTTAGTATGTAACTCACCACAGCAGTCTTATTATCCTCCTTTTTAATAGGTGAGCAGAGGAAGCCACAGGGAAGTCATAGGGTAAAGCCAGAGTTTGAACCTAGGTAGACTAGTACACTCTCCACGGCTTTAACTACTACATTTATATATATATATATATATATATATGTTTTTTATATATATATATAAACTCCAAGTATTCCAAAGTTACAAAACACTTATCTACCAAAACTCAAAAAGGAGCACACAAACTTGCATAGAAAATAAACATGTAAAAGTTCACAAATAAACCACAATATAACCTGCTCCACATAATATACTGACTGCAGTGTCCTGGGCCTCTCCCATCCTTAGGTAGCTGGAAATTACAACAAAATAATACTTTTCACCTTTGGAAGCCACACCATCTCCCATACCAACCAACCAATTACTTCCTTAGAGAGAATAGGAAATTAACCTGAATATCATAAAAAGTATATATATATATAGCATTACTGATGTAGAATCTTTGTTTAAAGACAATAACTTCAATAGCAGAGGGAACGTTACCATTGCAGGCTTCCGATAACCTCTATATTTCTCAGATTTCATGCTAAATCATAAAATGCCATATTGTGTCTGAAGCTATTTTTTCAATACTCCATTTTCTTAAATGGACTAGCAATGCCATAAATACTGAGGAACATTTTGGCTCCCAAATCCTAAAGCCATTCTGATTATGCCTGGGTGATCATGGGGACGTCATCGGAACTACCAGAGGACTGGCTGAAATACCAGTGTTCTGGCCAGCTTACAAATTAGAAATTATACAGAATCCAATTTTATTTTTTTGTTAAGTAATTCCTATGAGGCTGTTGGGATGTCAATGTAAAGTCCTTTCATGTGTAATCTTTATCCATTAGATAGGGAACAGTGCCAATCCCCGTCATAAATACTTTCACAACCTGACGTTGAAAATCCACTGTAGGGCATAGGACCTGCAAATAGGATGTGAATCACACACATCCACTCATTCAGACAATCCACAAATGTCCATTTTTAAGTCTACTATATGCCAATAATGTACCGGCCTCTCAGATGCTAGACCATGCTAAATGCTGAAACAGACATACTCAGTTCGGGCCCTCCTGGAACTTATTACCTACAGAAGTGCCTTCATTGTAAATGGTCAGGTCTCAGCCAATGCTATTATCATCAGCAGGTGACCAAATGATACAGCTTGCTTTCTAAACAAGCTCCACACTGTTTGCTTTCAACATATTTGCTTTCCTTCAAGGCACATAACCCAGTGGTCAGTTTCTCCCAGTTAGTGAGGTTTGGGGAAAAGGTACCCAGTGAACAATTCCCTGTGGCCTCACTCTTTCCTCACACTCTCCTCTGTGCTTTTGAGCTAAAGAGACCTGGATTAAAGTCATTTGTTCTAACCTTATTATTTTAAAATACGGCTGCTCCTGCTTTGAGGATTTCCACTGGACCAACAGAGCAGCAAAGCAGCACTGAATCAGAAGCAGGTAAATTTCAAAATGACAGCTCTAAACATATCCACTCTCCTTTTGTTCTCCTCCTATCCCTTTGCTCTGAACACCTCTGCCCTGAGGCTTTGCCTTTACCCTTCTCTGATTACTGCTCCAAAAGGGTTTCCAAGAGCAGGGAGTATTTATGGCTTCATTTGCTCCCAAGTCCTTGGTGGAAAAGGATGCTTGCTTCCTGATTCTTACTAATTCCACACTCACATCATCAACACAAAAATCATCATTAAAAAAAAATTTCCTCAGCTTCATATTTCTTCTGGGCCAACACTGAAAGAATATTTTCAAAGAAACAATATCCTCTCTCCTTTGCTCTTCTGAGTTTCACGTTCTTACCTCCAGTCTCATTTTCAACCCTTATTATGGGATGCATCACAAAAACAGAAGAAAGTTCATTGTGCTTTCCTGTACCAGCTAATTATTCTAATTTGTTCTGTCTCTACCCAACAGAATGCGAAATCAACACAAAGCCTGATTATGCGACCTCTTCCAAGGGAATGGTCTGAGAGTTGTCTATTTACTAATGAAGCTCAGTGTGTATTAAGGGTTGACTGAAGCAATCATCAGGAATTTTCATCCCTTAAATTAGTCTTTTCTACCAGATGCACATCTTTCATTTCGGATAATATAACTTTTAAGTTCAGGATACAACTGGACAAAAGAAAAGAAAAAAAGGTAACCAACACAACATTTGCAGTAATAACACAGTAACAGCTATCATCCTTCCCTGAGGAATTCAGCCTACTTTATGGACACAATTTAGTACAAACTCATAAGAAAGCTAACAAAGCCCCAAACCACTTCACAAGAGCGTAGAGAGGTAAAGGTCAGAAATTATTACCGCCAGACCCAGCAGACAATGGCACCTACCGGAAAGAGCACAGGACAGGAAAACCTGGAAGCCTGTGTTCCAGTTTCGGTTATTCCTTTAAGCACTAGTACGATCTGAGTGAACTCAGCCTGCCCTGCTTTTTCCGTTTATAAAAACCTACATCATCCTCTCAGTAGAATGAAATGCCACATCTGAAAAGTTGCAGATCTCTTTAGGAAAGAAAAAAGCTCATGCTTTCCAACCAAAATGGAATAATTCAGTCAATGGAGACTTGATAAAAATTTGCCATAAAGCAATTGTTTACTTGAAATCTATCTTTTGTGGTATATTTATTGGGGTAAGGAGTGTAAGCAAATCATAATTAGAGTTACCGATTATTCCAGAAATCAAGGTCATTGAGTTCAGATTCCAACTTTGACCCTGACCCAGGCTTACAGAGATGTAAGATGTCCCAATACCTCATACCCACCATACATGGGAGAAACAAGGTATGCAGACAGATCCTCTTATAAATATCCCATATGTCGTGGTTTTAATACAGGGTCTCAGATTCACTGCCATTCTTCGCATCCAGATTGTGGGCGTTTTCCCTTGAATTTGGGCAGGCTTTCCATGGCTTCAAACAATAGAGCAGGGGTCAGTAAATTATGGCTGGTGGGCCAAGTCTAGGCCTCTACCAGCTTTTATAAATGAAGCTTTATTGGAACACAGCCATGTTCCTTAGTATATGTATTGTTTGTGTCTGTTTTCACATCACAGCAGCAGAGCTAAGTAGTTGCAAAAGAGACTGTATGGCTTGTAAAGCCTAAAATATTGACTGTCTGACACTTTATGGAAAAAGGTCTCCAACGCCTGCAATAGTATATAATGAAAGTGATGCTATGTAACATCTAAGACTAGGTCATAAAAGGTCATGCAGCTTTTGCATGATTCTCGTGGAATGCTTCAACCCTGGACACTCATTCTCTTGGGATACTCTATCTTGAATCCTAACTACCACGTTATGAGAAGTCCAAGCCACCTGGGCAGCCATCTATAGGCACTCCAGTCAACAGTCCTTGTTGGGCCCAGTCTTCAAGGGCCAGACATGTGAATTAAAATTATCTAGATGATTCCAGCTCCAGCCATCCGAATCCTCATGAGCTGAGGTTTCAGATATCAGTCATGGCGTAGAGACAAGCCATCTCCTCTGTGTACTGTTTGAATTGCTGACCCACAGAATCTGGGCACATATTAAAATTTTTGTTTATTTCACCACTAAGTTTGGACTTCTTTATTATGTAGCAATAGATAACTATAGCACTGTGTCCGTACACAGGAGATCTACATTTCACAGAGCACAGATTTTTAGATGTGAATGTTGACTGCTCAGTTTCTAAGAAGAACGTATACACACACATAGGTACAAAATGTTTATGCATATGTAAATATTAGACCTATATAAACTAATCTATATTATCCATAAAATGAGGGGGCCTTGATAATGGCTAACATTATTTTTCGGTATTTATTGTGTTCCAAGAACTGATAAATTCTTGCATTGTATGAATTTTCTCTTTCACCCTCATAGCAACTCCCTGAGAGAAGTAATGGTATCTCTATTTTATAGATGAGAAAACTGAGGCAAAAACAGATAACATGCTCAAGAGTACTCAACAAGTAAATTTTAGAGTCAAGATTTGAACCCAGGTTCTCAAGTTTTAGATCCCTTACTCATACTCACCAAGCTATATACTGAGGAAGGGGATGAAAGCTGACACCATTACCTCATGCTCAAGAAGTTAGACAGAAACTTAGCAGGTATGGTTGAAAGAAGACAGAACTTGGAGTCGTAAGTCCAGAGCCTGAGTTATGAGATGAATTCTCCTCTCATCTAGATATAGGTTTGCTTTTAGAAAATGAAGACGGTCACTGCATATTTTGATTGTTAATTTCTGTACTTAATGATTACCAAAGAATGGAATTTTACCAGGGAGCTATTTTGCAATGACATAAATTATTGATTCAAACTCAAACTTTTATTATAAATTATTGATTCAAAATCAAATCTTTATTAAGTCTCCCTTGCATCAGAAGTTTTTCCCACTCTTCATTTCTTTGAAACCCTTTCCTGTCTACTCTTGGCCAAAGCTTGAAGCCTAATTTAACACTTGGAAATAAACTAATGAAATAGTCATAACACAGCAATTCCAATGCCTACTGAAATGGAAGCTCTAAATAATTTTTCAGATAATTTAGGAGATTAAAAATATTTACATCATAGATGCAAAGACAGAAGTTACTTGTGTAATAAATGGTGAGACAAAAAGTTTCTGGTCAAGTAGATTTGTTTATATATGATCACTAATCTGAGTTCTACCCCTGTGCTAAAACCCAGTGACAGGTTGCATACAGCTTCTAAAGGGATAGTTCAGTGCATTGGGTCAAATTCATGCCATAAAATGTGGTATTAATAGTAGTACTAGAAGACAGAGTGACTGTCTTCTTTGGGACATAGATGAAGACCCCAAGATAGACAATATCAAGGACAAATTATGTAGAATAAGATATTATCTCAGTCCTTGGAACATGTCATCCAGGATAGAACAAGAAGTAGATTTATTATCAAGTACATGAAGCCAGAGACAGTAAGCAATGAGTGGTAGTTGGTTAAAATAGACAGGTTTTAGAAGTAGAGGCACGGATGTAGAAAACAAACTTAGGGTTACCAGGGGATTGTGGCGGGGAGGCTAAATTGGGAGATTGGGACTGAAATATACACACTACTATACATAAAATAGATAACTAGTAAGAACCTGCTCTTCTTATTAGCCCAGGGAACTCCATTCAGTACTCTGTAATGGGCTATTTGGAAAAGACTCCAAAAAAAAAATAAAAGTGGGGCTTCCCTGGTGGCACAGTGGTTGAGAGTCCGCCTGCCGATGCAGGGGACACGGGTTCGTGCCCCGGTCCGCGAAGATCCCACATGCCGCGGAGCGGCTGGGCCCGTGAGCCATGGCTGCTGAGCCTGCGCGTCTGGAGCCTGTGCTCCACAACGGGAAAGGCCACAACAGTGAGAGGCCCGCGTACTGAAAAAAGAAAAAAAAAAAAGTGGATATATGTACATGTATAACTGATTAACTTTGCTGTACACCTGAAACTAACACAACACTGTAAATCAACTATACTCCAATAAAAATTTTAAAAAAAAAAAGGTTTTAAGAACCATAGTCAGGGAGCAGTGTGGATTGGAAAGACCTGGCAAGAAAAATTTCTGCATCCTCAGACAATGCTCCCCAAGCTGGCTATTGCAAGGGTGAGCATTTAAGAGATCTTTGACCTAAGGAGGACATGAGATTAACAATCTATCCCAATGTGCATGAATTATTCTCCTCGGTGCTATCAGAAATCAGATGGCATCCTAGAGCAGGGGTCAGCAGATCTTCTTTGTAAAGGGTCAGATAGTAAATATTTTGGATTTTCTGTACCATACGTCTCCATTGCAACTGCCCATCTGCTGCTGTAGCACAGAAACAGCCATGCACGATACGTTAATGAATGAGTGCGGCTGGGTTCAAGCAAAACGTTATGTACAAAACCAGGAGTCAAGCGAGATCTGATCAGTGGGCCAGAGTGTGCGGACGCCAGTTCTGGGTCAGTGTTCACAGCTGAATGAGTCATGAGGCCTTAAGTTCCAGTTCTCATTGTACTACTTTCTACCTGGGTGAACTTGGGTTCATCCTTTTATTTATATGGGCCACTGTATTAGTCAAGGTTCTCCAGAAAAACAGAACCAACAGCATGTGTATACAATGTGCCCATATATACTGACAGATATAGATCTAGATATCGATATTGATACCTAGATCTATATCCATATCTATATAAAGATAGAGAAAGAGAGAGAGATTTTAAACAATTGGTTCACACAATAATAGAGGCTTGGTAAATTCAAAATCTGCAGGTTAGGCTGTCTAGAGACTCGGAAGAGTTGCAGTTCAATTTCTGTAAGTCTTCTGGCAGAATTCCTTTTTGTGACAGGGAGGTCAGTCTTTATTAAGAGCTTCACCTGATTGGATGAGGCCCATGCATATTATGGAGGATAATCTGCTTTACTCAAAGTCCACCACAAATTTAATTATGAATTTCATCCAAAAACACCCTGGTGGCATAGTGGTTAAGAATCCGCCTGCCAATGCAGGGGACACGGGTTTGAGCCCTGGTCTGGGAAGATCTCACATGCCATAGAGCAACTAAGCCCATGCACCACAGCTACTGAGCCCGTGCACCTAGCGCCCATGCTCTGCAACAAGAGAAGCCACCGCAATGAGAAGCCCGCACACCACAACAAAGAGTAGCCCTCGCTTGCTGCAAATAGAGAAAGCCCATGTGCAGCAACGAAGACCCAATGCAGCCAAAAATATAAATAAATAAAACATAAAAATTTTTAAAAACACAAAAACACCATCACAGAAATATCCAGAATAATATTTGACCAAATAACTGGGCATGGTGGCCCAGACAAATTGACATGGAAAATTCACCACCTAAGCCATAGTTTTGTCACCTTTTACTGAGAAATATGACTTATCTGAGCTATTTTGATACCTAGAAGATACCTTCTAGAGGTAATACCCTCAGTATTTTACATGGTAGGCAGTAGAGGGAATGAGCCCATTTGCCCAGTCATATGACACCTAAAGGATAAAATTCTGTCTTCTCTCTCCAACCCACAAGGATGAATGCCAGAAATACATCACTTATATCTGCTTTAGCTAACATAGGATAGGTCTGGAACAGACCTATGCTCCCAGTAAGTCTCATGAAATGCTGTTTCATTAAGGAGAGACTTTACTTGCTAAGATTAGAAGCAAAAGAGGGTGGTGGATGAAAAACTGCCCAAAGATATAAGCTCATGCAAGGAAGCAGGAGAGAGAATGGGTATCCGAAGATGTGCGCTCTGAGCCAACACTAATTCCACAGCATCAGGTTATAATTCAGGGAGCCCAACCGCTGGGGTTTTTTTCCCCTTCTTCTTTTCCCCCAGAGAGGGACAAGCATACTGACAAAGGAAGAGCATCAGTCACCACAGATAAATTGCTTTTTAGAGCTGATCTCGCAAATGATTTGGCTCAGTGTAGACTATGATTTGGCTCCCCAAACCATAAGCTAGAGCATTTCATTCCAGGTCCCTCCTCAAATATCCATGATAGGTAAAACTTTGGCATCAAGTAGGTCTTGAAATCTCCCCAGGTGAATATAATATGCAACCAGGGCTGAGACTCTGGAGAGGTAGAGCAAATTTAAATTGAACTTTAGTTAAACAGTAAAACAAACTCTGACTCTACTGGCTGGAGCTAGACAAGGGATATGGATTTAGTGGGATGAGAAGATAAAGGACACCAGGGAGTAAATCAAATGCTTTACACCTGTGCTTAGCTAATTGTTACTCAGATAATTCAGACAATCTTACAGCACCTGAACCCTGAAATTCCTTAGTTCTGTTTAAAAAAAGTAACTCTTCAAGTAACTGAACTCTGAGAATCATGCCAATCATAAAGAAAAAGAAGAAATCTTATTTTTTGAATTAGTTGATTTCATATATACTGTTTCACTTTCATGATATTAACTAGTTATCTTTCTTTCCATTTTATGTTTGAGGAAAGTAAGGCTTTAAAGTCTCAGTAATTTTCTCAAGGTCACTTGTTAAGGGTGTGGTAGGCAGCATAATGGCTCCTAAAAATGCCCTCACCCTAATCCCTAGAACCCAATAATATGTTACTTTACATGGTAAAGAGGACTTTGCAGATATGACTGAAGTTATAGGCCTTGAGATAGAAAGATTATCCTGGACTACCTCATGGAACAAATCTAATTGCATGAGTCCTTAAAAGCAGAAAACCATTCCCAACTGTAGAAAGAGAAAGAGAGAGATGTCCTAATAGAAGCAGAATCAGAGAGATGCAACATTTTGGGGTTTGTAGGTGGAGAAAGGGGACTCTGAGTCAAGGACTACAAGTGACCGCTGGAAGCGGATAAAGTCCAGGGAACAGAAACACCCCTAAGAGCCTCCAGAAAAGAATGTAGCTCTGCCAACACTTTTTTTTTCTTTTTTAACCATCTTTATTGGCGTATAATTGCTTTACAATGGCGTGTTAGTTTCTGCTTCATAACAAAGTGAATCAGCTATACATATACATATATCCCCATATCTCCTCCCTCTTGCATCTCCCTCCCACCCTCCCTTCCCTATCCCACACATCTAGGTGGACACAAAGCACAGAGCTGATCTCCCTGTGCTTTGTGGCTGCTTCCCACTAGCTAGCTATTTTACATTTGGTAGTGTATATATGTCCATGCCACTCTCTCACTTCATCCCAGATTACCCTTCCCCGTCCCTGTGCCCTCAAGTCCACTCTCTATGGCTGCGTCTTTATTCCTGCCCTGCCCCTAGGTTCTTCATAACCATTTTTTCTTGTTTTTTTAGATTCCATATATATGTGTTAGCATATGGTATTTGTTTTTCTCTTTCTGACTTACTTCACTCTGTATGACAGTCTCTAGGTCAATCCACCTCACTACAAATAAGTCAATTTCATTTCTTTTTATGGCTGAGTAATATTCCATTGTATATATGTGCCACATCTTTATCCATTCATCTGTTGATCCTGCCAACACTTTTACTTAATTGAGACCAATGTCAGACTTGTAAGGTAATAAATTTACGTTGTTTTGAGTCACTAAATTTGGGATAATTTGTATGAAAGCAATAAAAAAAAAAAAACAGAGGTCCTACAAGAGCCAGGCTATATATTTATACTTAAGTATTTCTGAAATGAATTTAACCTTGTGATTGACAGCAGCAGCAGCAGCAGCTTCCAAGGGATCCCACCACACACCTGAGGCAAAAGGAGCCTAATACAAAGCAGTGACAGCAGCAGGTCACTGCCCCACACTTGGGGTAGAGGGGGACTTGATCTACTGTAGCAGCAGCATAGCCTGAATGGGAACCCATCCTCCTGTGGCACTAGTCCCATCAACATTAGTCTAATCTGCTAGCATCTGCTGTGCCAACAGGCCCAACATATACAAACCCTCCAACTCAGTAGCATTAAGTGAGCCAGGCTCAGTGTTTCCTGAAACTCATATCCAGTTGCACTGGAAATCCAAGATATCACCTACTGTTATGAAAACATAAACAATAACAGAAGACTGGGAACTTCAGAAAGAAAAGGGGAACAATGGAATGGGTGAAAACAAATGGGGTAAATATAAGAGACTATCATTAGCCTCATGAGTTTCTTAAATTCTATATGATGGTCAAAGCAAAAATGATGACACCATCTGATGGGGTTCTCAATGTAGAGAAAGGAAATACTACAGAAAATCATACTTTAAAACTGGGGAATATTAAGAGACCTAAATGGAAGTAAAATTTTGAAACTTCACTTGAAGTAATGAAACGCTGATTCCAGTAGGCTATGATAAGTTACATATGTATACTGTAATGCCAAAAGCAACCACTAAGAAAACTATACAAACAGTATACACAAATGATTATAAATGAATTAAATTAAAATGGACTTATTAAAAAATGTTTAAGTAACCCACAAGAAGGAAAAATAAGGGAAACACAGGATTGAGAAACTAAGGTAAAAGACAAAACAAAAAATAACATGGTAGACCAAATCTTTGACATGGCAATAATTACATTAACAGTAAATGATCTAAATAACCAAGTCAAAGACAGAGATTGGAAGAGTAGATTAAAAAATCGCAAGCATGATCCAACTCTATACTGTCTATAAGAAGCTTACTTTAAACGTCATGATATAGGTAGTTCAAAGTAAAAGGATGAAAATGATATATCATGTGAACATTAATCAGAAAAAGCAGGAATGGCTATATTAATATCAGACAAAGTAGACTTCAGAGAAAAGGAAATTATTAGGGGCAAAGAGGGTCATTACCTAAAGATAACAGGAATAATCCACCTAGATGACCTAGTGATACTAAATGTGTGTGCACCAAACAACAGAACTTCAAAATGCATGAAGCAAACACTGAAAAAGGTAAAAGGAGAAAGTTTTAAATCCACAATTATTATTTGAGACTTCAACACAGCAATTTATACAACTACCAGAGAGAAAAATCAGCAAGGATATGGAAGAACTGAAAACATCATCAATCAACAGGATATAACTGACATTTAAAGAACACACTCAGTAAGAGCAGAATACATATTCAAGTGTCCATGGAACATTCACTCATATACCATATACTGGGCGATAAAAAAACATTAGCAGATTTAAAAGAATTAAAATCATAGAGAGTATGTTCTCTAGCCATAATGGAATCAGACTAGAAATCAATAAGAGAAAGACAACAGGAAAACCTTCAATCACATGAAAACTAAACATCACACTTCCAAATAACTCATGGGTAAAAAAGAGAGCATCAAGAAAAAAATTTTTAAATGCATAGAATAAAAGAAAATGGAGATATAACAGATCAAAGTTTGCGGAATGAAGCGAAAGCAATGCTGAAAGGGAAGTTTATAGCACTAAATTGGGAAAGAAAATATTTCAAAGCAATAATCTAATTTTCTATATTAAAATAGTAAAAAAGGAAGAGGAAAAAACACTAAACAAGCAGAAAGAAGGAAATAATAAAGATGAAACAGAAATCCATGAAACTGAAAACAGGAAAATAGGGGGGGAAATCAATGAAACAAAAGGCTGGTTCTTTGAAATAAGCAATCTAACCAATAAAGATCTAGCAAGACTGATAAAGATAAACAGAGAGATGGCACAAATCACAGATATCAGAAATGCAACCAGGGATACCATGACATATCCTGCAGGTTAATGAGGGACAAGTTACTATGAACAAGTCTACACTACAAATTCAAAAATGTAGATGAAATGGGCCAATGTTTCTACACCCAAAACTACCAAAACTCAGCCAAGATGAAATAGATAATCTCAATTTTCCTGTAACCATTAGAAACACTGGTTTTTCATTTAAAAACTCCCAAAAGAAATGTTCAGGCTTAGATGTTTCACTTTTACCCAAGACTTAAAGAATTAACACCAATTTTACATGATTTGATAAGAAATAGAAGTAGAGGGAACAGTTTCTAATTAATTTTATGAAGGCAGTATTACCTTGATACCAAAACCAGACAGGGATAGTATAGAAAGAAGAAACCTACAGACCAATATTTTTTATGAAATTGGCTGAAAAACCCTCAGGCAAATATTAGCAAATTAAATCCAGAAATATATGAAAAGAATAATATACCATGACCAAGTGGGATTTATTCCAGTTATGCAAAGTTGGTTAAATATTTGAAAATTAAACAGTGTAATCCACCATATCCAATAGATTAAGGGGGAAAAGTCATGTGATCCTATCCATTAATGCAGAGAAAGCATTTGACAAAATCCAATCCCATTCATGATTTTAAAAAAAGAAGAAAAAAACTCCAAGCAAACTAGGAATAGAAAAGGAGCATACTGAAACTCATAAAGATGATCTACAAACAACCTATACCGACATGATATTTAACTGTGGAAGACTGGATGCTTTCTCTGTAAGATCAGAAACAAGGCACCGATATCTGCTCTCACCACTTTTATTAAATATATCACTGGAGGGTCTAGTAAGAAAATAAAGCAAAAATAAATAAATACATAAATTTAAAAGTTAAATTTTTAAAAAGTTTATTTAAAAGATAAAAGGACTATTCCTACTACGTTGCATAGGAAGGAACATATCCTACTGAATGTTGAATAGTAATATATCCTATTATACTGAATAAGGAAAAGTAAAACTGTCTGTATCTGAAGATGAGATGATAATCTAAATGGAGAAAATACCAAGGAATCCACAAAAAGCTTGAGAAATAATATTAGTTTGTAAATGATTTAGAGTACAAGATCACCACAATTTTATCAAATTATATATTAATAACAAATGTGTAGAAGCTTAAATAAAAATATGTGATGCCATTTACAACTGACCTAAATAAATACCTAAATATAAGCCCAATAAGACATTTATAGGACCTCTAGACTGAAAATTACAAAATGCTGATGAAGAAAAAATTTTAAGTCCCAAACAAATAGGGAGACATACCTTGTTCATGGATTAGAAAACACAACATGGTAAAGATGTCAATTCTCCCCAAGTTAAGAGGCTTAACACAATTACTCTTAAAATGCCCTCAAGGTTTCTGTGGATATAGACAAGCTTATTCTAAGATTTATATGGTAAGAAGAGGCTGAAGAATAGCTAAAACAACTTGTAAAGGAAGATGAAAATGGGAGGAATTAATCTACCCAATTTCAAGATTTTGCAGTAATGATGGAGGGTAGATACATAGATCAATGGAATGGAATAGAGAACCCAGAAATAGACTGACATAAATACACATAACTTGTTTTTGACAGCAGTGCAAAAGCTATCAAGGAAGAATAGACTTTTCAAAAAATGGTACTGAAACAGTTGGACATCCCTCGACAAAAACAAACAAAAAATGAACCTTAACCTCCACACCTTACGCAAAAATTAAATCAAAGTGGATCATAATCTTAAATGTAAAAGCAGGGCATTTTTAGAAAAAAAATAGGAGAAAATGTTTGGCATCTAGAACAAGGGGAATAATTCTTAGACTTGACACCAAAAGTATGATCAATAAAGGCAAAAACTGATAAATTGGATCTCATCAAAATGAGTTAAAAATGCTTCATAGAAGATCCTTTTAAGTGGATGAAAACTCAAATTACACAGTAGGAAAACATATTTGAAAATCCCATATGAGACAAATGATTTGTATCTATAATATACAAAAAACTCTCCAAACAACTTAAAAAAATCCAACTAGAAAATAGGCAGAAGACAGGAACAGACATTTCATGGAAGAGAATATACACACGGCAAAGGAGCACATGAAAAGATGCTCAGCATCATTAGCCATTAGGGAAATGCAAATTAAGACCATAATGAGATGTCAGAGAGTAACTAAAATTAAAGTATAGTGACAACATCAAATGCTGGCGAGTACATAGAAAAATTATATCACATCACTGGTGGGAAAATAAAATGGTTTAGCCACTCTGATCAACAGCTTGACAGTCTCTTTTAATCCTAAAAGTAGATTCACCCTACAACGCAGTAATTGTACTCTTGAGCATTTATCCAAAAGAAACAAAAACTTAATTAAGTTCCCACAGAAACTTACACATAAATGTTCATAGCAGTTTTATTTATAATAGCCAAAAACTGGCAACTACTCAAATGTCTTTCAGTGGATGAATGTTGAAACAAATTGTGATAAAATCTGATGATAGAATACTACCGAGCAACAAAAAGGAACAAATTATTTTTTTAACATCTTTATTGGAGTATAATTGCTTTACAATGGTATGTTAGTTTCAGCTTCACAACAAAATGAATCAGTTATATATACACATATGTTCCCATATCTCTTCCCGCTTGCGTCTCCCTCCCTCCCACCCTCCCTATCCCACCCCTCCAGGCGGTCACAAAGCACCGAGCTGATCTCCCTGTGCTATGTGGCTGCTTCCCACTAGCTATCTACCTTACGTTTGGTAGTGTATATATGTCCATGCCTCTTTCTCGCTTTGTCACCGTTTACCCTTCCCCCTCCCCATAGCCTCAAGTCCATTCTCTAGTAAGTCTGTGTCTTTATTCCTGTTTCACCCCTAGGTTTTTCATGACATTTTTTTTTCTTAAATTCCATATATATGTGTTAGCATACGGTATTTGTCTCTCTCTTTCTGACTTACTTCACTCTGTATGACAAACTCTAGGTCTATCCACCTCATTACAAATAGCTCAATTTCGTTTCTTTTTATGGCTGAGTAATATTCCATTGTATATATGTGCCACATCTTCTTTATCCATTCATCCGATGGTGGGCACTTAGGTTGTTTCCATCTCCGGGCTATTGTAAATAGAGCTGCAATGAACATTTTGGTACATGACTCTTTTTGAATTATGGTTTTCTCAGGGTATATGCCCAGTAGTGGGATTGCTGGGTCATATGGTAGTTCTATTTGTAGCTTTTTAAGGAACCTCCATACTGTTCTCCACAGTGGCTGTATCAATTTACATTCCCACCAACAGTGTAAGAGGGTTCCCTATTCTCCACACCCTCTCCAGCATTTATTGTTTGTAGATTTTTTGATGATGGCCATTCTGACTGGTGTGAGATGATATCTCATTGTAGTTTTGATTTGCATTTCTCTAATGATTAGTGATGTTGAGCATTCTTTCATGTGTTTGTTGGCAGTCTGTGTATCTTCTTTGGAGAAATGTCTATTTAGGTCTTCTGCCCATTTTTGGATTGGGTTGTTTGTTTTCTTGTTATTAAGCTGCATGAGCTGCTTATAAATTTTGGAGATTAATCCTTTGTCAGTTGCTTCATTTGCAAATATTTTCTCCCATTCTGAGGGGTGTCTTTTGGTCTTCTTTATGGTTTCCTTTGCTGCGCAAAAGCTTTGAAGTTTCATTAGGTCCCATTTGTTTACTTTTGTTTTTATTTCCATTACTCTAGGAGGTGGGTCAAAAAGGACCTTGCTGTGATTTATGTCATAGACTGTCCTGCCTATGTTTTCCTCTAAGAGTTTGATAGTTTCTGGCCTTACATTTAGGTCTTTAATCCATTTTGAGCTTATTTTTGTGTATGGTGTTAGGGAGTGATCTAATCTCATACTTTTACATGTACCTGTCCAGTTTTCCCAGCACCACTTATTGAAGAGGCTGTCCTTTCTCCACTGTACATTACTGCCACCTTTATCAAAGATAAGGTGTCCATATGTGCATGGGTTTCTCTCTGGGCTTTCTATCCTGTTCCATTGATCTATCTTTCTGGTTTTGTGCCAGTACCATACCGTCTTGATAACTGTAGCTTTGTAGTATAGTCTGAAGTCAGGGAGCCTGATTCCTCCAGTTCCTTCTTTCGTTCTCAAGATTGCTTTGGCTATTCGGGGTCTTTTGTGTTTCCATACAAATTGCAAAATTTTTTGTTCTAGTTCTGTGAAAAATGCCAGTGGTAGTTTGATAGGGATTGCATTGAATCTATAGATTGCTTTGGGTAGTAGAGTCATTTTCACAATGTTGATTCTTCCAATCCAAGAACATGGTATATCTCTCCATCTATTTGTATCATCTTTAATTTCTTTCATCAGTGTCTTATAATTTTCTGCATACAGGTCTTTTGTCTCCTTAGGTAGGTTTATTCCTAGATATTTTATTCTTTTTGTTGCAATGGTAAATGGGAGTGTTTTCTTGATTTCACTTTCAGATTTTTCATCATTAGTATATAGGAATGCCAGAGATTTCTGTGCATTAATTTTGTATCCTGCCACTTTACCAAATTCATTGATTAGCTCTAGTAGTTTTCTGGTAGCATCTTTAGGGTTCTCTATGTATAGGATCATGTCATCTGCAAACAGTGACAGCTTTACTTCTTCTTTTCCGATTTGGATTCCTTTTATTTCCTTTTCTTCTCTGATTGCTGTGGCTAAAACTTCCAAAACTATGTTGAATAAGAGTGGTGAGAGTGGGCAACCTTGTCTTGTTCCTGATCTTAGTGGAAATGCTTTCAGTTTTTCACCATTGAGGACGATGTTGGCTGTGGGTTTGTCATATATGGCCTTTATTATGTTGAGGAAAGTTCCCTCTATGCCTACTTTCTGCAGGGTTTTTATCATAAATGGGTGTTGAATTTTGTCAAAAGCTTTCTCTACATCTATTGAGATGATCATATGGTTTTTCTCCTTCAATTTGTTAATATGGTGTATCACGTTCATTGATTTGCATATATTGAAGAATCCTTGCATACCTGGAATAAACCCCACTTGATCATGGTGTATGATCCGTTTAATGTGCTGTTGGATTCTGTCTGCTAGTATTTTGTTGAGGATCTTTGCATCTATGTTCATCAGTGATATTGGCCTGTAGTTTTCTTTCTTTGTGACACCCTTGTCTGGTTTTGGTATCAGGGTGATGGTGGCCTCGTAGAATGAGTTGGGGAGTGTTCCTCCCTCTGCTATATTTTGGAAGAGTCTGAGAAGGATAGGTGTTAGCTCTTCTCTAAATGTTTGATAGAATTCGCCTGTGAAGCCATCTGGTCCTGGGGTTTTGCTTGTTGGAAGATTTTTAATCACAGTTTCAATTTCAGTGCTTGTGATTGGTCTGTTCATATTTTCTATTTCTTCCTGATTCAGTCTTGGCAGGTTGTGCCTTTCTAAGAATTTGTCCATTTCTTCCAGGTTGTCCATTTTATTGGCATAGAGTTGCTTGTAGTAATCTCTCATGATCTTTTGTATTTCTGCAGTGTCAGTTGTTACTTCTCCTTTTTCATTTCTAATTCTATTGATTTGAGTCTTCTCCCTTTTTTTCTTGGTGAGTCTGGCTAATGGCTTATCAATTTTGTTTATCCTTTCAAAGAACCAGCTTTTAGTTTTATTGATCTTTGCTATCGTTTCCTTCATTTCTTTTTCATTTATTTCTGATCTGATTTGTATGATTTCTTTCCTTCTGCTAACTTTGGGGGTTTTTTGTTCTTCTTTCTCTAATTGCTTTAGGTGCAAGGTTAGGTTGTTTATTCGAGATGTTTCCTGTTTCTTAAGGTAGGATTGTATTGCTGTAAACTTCCCTCTTAGAACTGCTTTTGCTGCATCCCATAGATTTTGAGTCATCGTGTCTCCATTGTCATTTGTTTCTAGGTATTTTTTGATTTCCTCTTTGATTTCTTCAGTGATCACTTCGTTATTAAGTAGTGTATTGTTTAGCCTCCATGTGTTTGTATTTTTTTACAGATCGTTTCCTGTAATTGATATCGAGTCTCATAGCGTTGTGGTCGGAAAAGATACTTGATACAATTTCAATTTTCTTAAATTTACCAAGGCTTGATTTGTGACCCAAGATATGATCTATCCTGGAGAATGTTCCACGAGCACTTGAGAAAAATGTGTATTCTGTTGTTTTTGGATGGAATGCCCTATAAATATCAATTAAGTCCATCTCGTTTAATGTATCATTTAAAGCTTGTGTTTCCTTATTTATTTTCATTTTGGATGATCTGTCCATGGGTGAAAGTGGGGTGTTAAAGTCCCCTACTATGAATGTGTTACTGTCGATTTCCCCTTTTATGGCTGTCAGTATTTGCCTTATGTATTGAGGTGCTCCTATGTTGGGTGCATAAATATTTACAATTGTTATATCTTCTTCTTGGATCGATCCCTTGATCGTTATGTAGTGTCCTTCTTTGTCTCTTCTAATAGTCTTTGTTTTAAAGTCTATTTTGTCTGATATGAGAATTGCTACTCCAGCTTTCTTTTGGTTTCTATTTGCATGAAATACCTTTTTCCATCCCCTTACTTTCAGTCTGTATGTGTCTCTAGGTCTGAAGTGGGTCTCTTGTAGACAGCAAATATATGCGTCTTGTTTTTGTATCCATTCAGCCAATCTGTGTCTTTTGGTGGGAGCATTTAGTCCATTTACATTTAAGGTAATTATCGATATGTGTGTTCCCATTCCCATTTTCTTAATTGTTTTGGGTTCGTTATTGTAGGTCTTTTCCTTCTCTTGTGTTTCTTGCCTAGAGAAGTTCCTTTAGCAGTTGTTGTAGAGCTGGTTTGGTGGTGCTGAACTCTCTTAGCTTTTGCTTGTCTGTAAAGGTTTTAATTTCTCCAACAAATCTGAATGAGATCCTTGCTGGGTAGAGTAATCTTGGTTGCAGGTTTTTCTCCTTCAACACTTTCAATATGTCCTGCCACTCCCTTCTGGCTTGCAGAGTTTCTGCTGAAAGATCAGCTGTTAACCTTATGGGGATTCCCTTGTGTGTTATTTGTTGTTTTTCCCTTGCTGCTTTTAATATGTTTTCTTTGTATTTAATTTTTGACAGTTTGATTAATATGTGTCTTGGCGTATTTCTCCTTGGATTTATCCTGTATGGGACTCTCTGTGCTTCCTGGACTTGATTAACTATTTCCTTTCCCATATTAGGGAAGTTTTCAACTATAATCTCTTCAAATATTTTCTCAGTCCCTTTCTTTTTCTCTTCTTCTTCTGGAACCCCTATAATTCGAATGTTGGTGCGTTTAATGTTGTCCCAGAGGTCTCTGAGACTGTCCTCAGTTCTTTTCATTCTTTTTTCTTTATTCTGCTCTGCAGTAGTTATTTCCACTATTTTATCTTCCAGGTCACTTATCCGTTCTTCTGCCTCAGTTATTCTGCTATTGATCCCATCTAGAGTACTTTTAATTTCATTTATTGTGTTGTTCATCGTTGCTTGTTTCATCTTTAGTTCTTCTAGGTCCTTGTTAACTGATTCTTGCAATTTGTCCATTCTATTGTCCATTCTATCTCCAAGATTTCGGATCAACCTTACTATCATTATTCTGAATTCTTTTTCAGGTAGACTGCCTATTTCCTCTTCATTTGTTAGGTCTGGTGGGTTTTTATCTTGCTCCTTCATCTGCTGTGTGTTTTTCTGTCTTTTCATTTTGCTTATCTTACTGTGTTTGGGGTCTCCTTTTTTGCAGGCTGAAGGTTCGTAGTTCCTGTTGTTTTTTGTGTCTGTCCCCGGTGGCTAAGTTTGGTTCAGTGGGTTGTGTAGGCTTCCTGGTGGATGGTACTAGTGCCTGTGTTCTGGTGGATGAGGCTGGATCTTGTCTTTCTGGTGGGCAGGTCCACGTCTGGTGGTGTGTTTTGGGGTGTCTGTAGACTTATTATGATTTTGGGTAGCCTCTCTGCTAATGGGTGGGGTTGTGTTCCTGTCTTGCTAGTTGTTTGGCATAGGATGTCCAGCACTGTAGCTTGCTGGTCGTTGAGTGAAGCTGGGTCCTGGCGTTGAGATGGAGATCTCTGGGAGATTTTCGCTGTTTGATATTATGTGCAGCTGGGAGGCCTCTTGTGGACCAGTGTCCTGAAGTTGGCTCTCCCACCTCAGAGGCACAGCACTGACTCCTGGCTGCAGCACCAAGAGCCTTTCATCCACAGGGCTCCTTAATTTGGGATGATTGGTTGTCTATTCATGTATTCCACAGATGCAGGGTATATCAAGTTGATTGTGGAGCTTTAATCCGCTGCTTCTGAGGCTGCTGGGAGAGATTTCCCTTTCTCTTCTTTGTTCTCACAGCTCCCAGGGGCTCAGCTTTGGATTTGGCCCCGCCTGTGCGTGTAGGTCGCTGGAGGGCATCTGTTCTTTGCTCAGACAGGACGGGGCTAAAGGAGCCGCTGATTCGGAGGCTCTGGCTCACCCAGGCTGGGGGGGGGGGGGGTAGGGAGGGTCACGGAGTGCAGGGCGGGCCTGCAGCGGCAGAGGCCGGCGTGACGTTGCAGCCTGAGGCGCGCCGTGCGTTCTCCCGGAGGAGCCGTCCCTGGATCCCGGGACCCTGGCAGTGGCAGGCTGCACAGGCTCCCCGGAAGGGCGTGTGGCTAGTGACCTGTGTTCGCACACAGGCCTCCTGGCGGCGGCAGCAGCGGCCTTAGCGTCCCATGTCCGTCTCTGGGCTCCGCACTTTTAGCCGCGGCTCGCGCCCGTCCCTGGAGCTCTCCCAAGCAGCGTTCTTAATCCCCTCTCCTCGCGCACCAGGAAACAAAGAGGGAAGAAAAAGTCTCTTGCCTATTCGGCAGGTCCAGACCCCTCCTCGGACTCCCTCCCGGCTAGCCGTGGCCGCACCAACGCCCTGCAGGCTGTGCTCACGCCGCCAACCCCAGTCCTCTCCCGGCGCTCCGACAGAAGCCGGAGCCTCAGCTCCCAGCCCCGCCCGCCCCGGCGGGTGAGCAGACAAGCCTCTCGGCTGGTGAGTGCCGTTCGGCCCGATCCTCTGCGCTGGAATCTCTCCGCTTTGCCCTCCGCACCCCTGTTGCTGTGCTCTCCTCCGTGGCTCCCAAGCTCCCCCACTCCGCCACCCGAAGTCTCCGCCCGCGAAGGGGCTCCTAGGGTGTGGACACTTTTCCTCCTTCACAGCTCTCTCCCGCTGGTGCAGGACCCGTCCCTATCCTTTTGTCTCTGTTTAGTTTTTTCTTTTGCCCTAACCAGGTACGTGGGGGGTTCCTTGCCTTTTGGGAGGTCTGAGGTCTTCTGCCAGCGTTCAGTAGGTGCTCCGTAGGAGTTGTTCCACGCGTAGATGTATTTCTGGTGTATCTGTGGGGAGGAAGGTGATCTCCGCGTCTTACTCTTCTGCCATCTTCCCGGAAGTTTCTGGAACAAATTATTAATATATGCAAAAATTGAAATGAACTTCAAGGGAATGATGCCGAGGGAAAAATTTTGAAAAGCCGATCTCCGAAGATTAAGTAATTCATGATTATGTTTACATATTATTCTTAAAATAACAAAACCGTGGAGATGGAGAACAGATTAGAAGTTGCCAAGGGTTAGAGATAGGGGTAGAAGGTACAGCGGGGGAACTCTGTGAGGTTTTTGTGGTTCCAGTACAAATAATACAGCAATCTTCGTTTTAATCCCTAAAGATTTCTAAAAGCAATTCCTAATAAGAGGTGTCCAGATATTTAGTAATGGCAGATTAGAGGTATAGCTCCCCAACATAACAACTTCAAAAGAGAACGTACTAATTCAATGCATATGTTAATTTCAAAAAAAGGCCAGTCACAATACTTAAATGGTATATATCTTAACTATATTATTCTAAGTATCCAGCTATACCAGATGGACTAGCAAGATTTTCTGTACATTCAACCTTATTTAAGACAGTAAATCTTATAATAAGACAGTTAGAAAAAGAAAAAAAAAACAAACCTCAACTACAGTTGGATATTCTCATAGGAAGATGAGGTGCAAATATGCAGCAGCGGTTCAAAAGCTTAAGCAGTGGCACCTAAATTTGGTTGTGCATTAGAATCATCTGAAGCACTTTTTAAAAACCCTCACACTGACGGTTGGTCATCGTAGACCAATAAAATCATTTTAAATCTCCTCAGACGATGCCAATGTCTAGCCAGAACTGAGAACCAGCGGACTAAGCAGAAGGGGATGTTTCTACAAAGATCTCTTAACAATAAGTCCTTTCACCCAATCAGATTTACCTCCCCGCAAAGGGCTAAAGAACGCTAGTGTTGTCCATACTTGCTTAGCTTTAATTAGCACTTGTGACTTGCCCAAAACCTAGATCATGTTTCCCCTAAATTTCATGTTATTCCCTACGTTTTTCAAACCCAGGGCTAAGGGGTTTGCCAGGATGAGATTTTAAGTGCTCACACAGGGGAAGTCCCTGGCAAACCAGGACAGCGGTCCCTCTACATTGAAATGTAAAGCATCCTAAATAACCCTGCCACTGCTCCCAGATCCTAGTCTGTGCCAACCAGTGGAGAAAAGGCATTCTCCATTACTACCACGGCAAATGCTGCTGTACTTGCCTTGGCTGGTCCCTATCTTTTCCAGGCACCAATCCCCTTCACCTGCTGGTGGATGCTTTGGCCAGCTGACAATGCAGATATTTTCAAACTTTAAGGTGAATAAAAATCATCTGGAGGGCCTGTTATAACAGAGATCACTGAGCCCCACCAGAGTTGCTGATTCCATAGGGCTGGGACAGGGCCCTAAAACTTGAATATCTGACACATTATCAGGGGACGCTGGTAAAACTGGTCAGGTTGTTACCGAATGCAGGTTCGTCTGTCTGAAGCACAGTGAGGCCAAACAAACCTAAAGGCTGGAGTCTGGAGCAGAGAAAGGTTTATTGCAGGATCGAGCAAGGAGAGGGGTGGCCCGAGTTCCAAAACACCCTGAAATCTCCAAAGGATTTCAGCAAAGCATTTTTAAAGGCCAGGTGAGGGAGGGACGTCCCAGGGAATGTGATCAGCTCGTGCACAATCCTCTGATTGGTTGATGTTGAGGCCACAGGGCAGGTAACATTATCCATCCTTAGGTGCCAGAAGGTCTGGGGGCTACGTGCTCATGATCATCAAGGAGTTAATTTCTTCCATTGGGTGGTGGTTTTTAGCATCTGAAAACTCAAGAAATATGCCTGAGATACTATTATCTGAGTACTTCAGAGAGGAACTACAGCAGAGGATATGGGGGATGGGTCTGTCCTAGGAAGGCCCCATAGGGTACTGCTTGGTTACAAGGTGACCATACTTTGAGAACCACTGCTCTAGTGGCTTGGAATGTTCAGAAAGTAATGGAAGAATCCCTTCCCAGGTCTAGATTCTAGTATCGCCAGCTATTTTGGTGGGGGGAAGGGTAAGTTTTGTCCTTGCTTGGACTTCTTGTTCATTTATATCAAAGCCTATTTGAGGCAGTGCGCTCGGCAGTCCTGCAGTTCTGTCTTTTGCTTCAACAGTGTTTGGAATGAACAGACCCAGGGACGCTCCTTGCTCCAGCCCCCGACCACCCTCCAACCTTTCTTCCTGTCGCAACCTTTGGAATCAGCCACTCAGCTATCCTCAGCCTCCAGGACAGGCCAACACCGTTTTTTGAGCTTAGCTCCTTATCACTGATCAACCACGAGTTCCCAGGTTCGTCAAAATTATTCCATCGAGGTGGAGGCCGCCGTCCACCGCCTGTTCAACATGCATCTGGGGACACTTACCTCTCTCTGAGCTTCTATTTCGACAGCAACAATGGGACTCTGGACAGTGTGGGCCACATTTTTCGCCAACTGGCTGAAGAGAAGTGTGAGGGCGCCCAGCGTCTCTTGAAAATGCAAAACCAGTGCTGTGGCCGCGCCCTCTTCCAGGATGCGCGGAAGCCTTCTCAAGATGAGTGGGGTAAAACCCAGGACGCTGTGGAAGCCGCCATTCTTAGGGAGAAGAGCCTGCACCAGGCACTATCACATCTGCGCGCCCTGGCTTCCGCCCGCGCAGACTCCCACCTCTGTGACTTCCTGGAGAGCCGCTTCCTGGAGGAGCAGGTGAAACTCATCAAGAAGATGGGCGACCACCTGACCAACCTCCGCAGGCTGGCTGGTCCGCAGGCTGTGCTGGGCGAGTATCTCTTTGAAAGGCTCACCCTCGAGCACAAACAGGAGTCTCTGAAGTCCAGCCGCCTCTGAGGAGCCCCTCTGGCATCAGAGCTTCTGCCTGAAGCCCTGCTCTGCAGCTACTAGGCAGCTTTGTAACCGCCCTGGAGCCCTCTCCCAAGCCTTGGACCAAATGGAAACAATAACGCTTTTTGCAGAAGGAAAAAAAAAAGCCTATTTGAAACACAAACAGAATAAAGAGGAAAAAAAGAAATATATATATATATATATATATAAGTATATATATATATATTCATGTTTTTTTTCTTTTTTAAAAAATTTATTTTACTGAAGTATAGTTGATATACAATGTTGTGTTAGTTTATGCTGTACAACAAAGTGATTCAGTTATACATATATATAATTTTTCATATTCTTTTCCATTATGGTTAATTACAGGACATTGACTATAGTTCCCTGTACTATACAGTAGGACCTTGTTGTTTATCCACCATATATATAATAGGTTACCTCTGCTAATCCCAAACTCCCAATCCATCACTCCCCCACCTCCCCCTTCCCCTCGGGAACCACAAGTTTGTGTGCTATGTCTGTGAGTCTGTTTCTGTTTCATGGATAAGTTCATTTGTATCATATTCTAGCTTCCACATATAAGTGGTACCTTATGGTATTTGTCTTTCTCCTTCTCACTTACTTCATTTAGTATAATAGTCTCTAGGTCCAGCCATGTTGCTGCAAATGGCATTATTTCATTCTTTTTTATAGCTGAGTAGTATTCCATTTTATATATATCACATCTTCTTTATCCATTCATCTGTGAGTGGACATTTAGGTTGTTTGCATGTCTTGGCTATTATAAATAGTGCTGCTGTGAACATAGGGGTGCATGTATGTTTTCGAATTATAGTTTTGTCCAGATATTTGCCCAGGAGTAAGATTGCTGGATCATATGGTAGCTCTATTTTTAGCTTTTTGAGGAACTGTCATAGTGTTTTCCATAGTGGTTGCACCAATTTACATCCCCACCAACAGTGTAGAAGTAAGTCAGAAAGAGAGAGACAAATACCGTATGCTAACACATATATATGGATTTAAGAAAAAAAAATGTCATGAAGAACCTAGGGGTAAAACAGGAATAAAGACACAGACTTACTAGAGAACGGACTTGAGGATATGGGGAGGGGGAAGGGTAAACTGTGACAAAGCGTGAGAGAGGCATGGACATATATTCATGTTCTTTTAACACATGAATTGCCCCACTTTATCTGTGTGAAATAAGTTTGTTCCCGTTATTGGGCTGCTTCTCAAGCTTTGCTGCTCATTTGAATTACCTAAAGAGCTTTTAAGAAAAACATTGGTGTCTGGGTCCCAGCCCCAGAGATTTTGATTCAGTAGGTCTAGGGAGGAGCCTGGGCACAGGGAGGGCTCAGAGTTCCCCAGGTGATTCTAATGTGCAGCAACTTTGGGAACCACCTCTTGGCTTCAATCCAGCTAGTGATCAGATATTAAATCTAAGACACATGGGCTAGTGCGTGAGCTCTAGGAAGATTCGTGCCAGGGGAAATGATCGATAGTTGTGTTACTTCTCTGAAATGGACTGAAATTTCCAATTAGCATGAACAGGGGAGGGTGAATGGGTGAATGCAATAAGGTGTATCATTTACGTATTGCCCTATGTGTATGGCTAGAAGCTTTTGCAACTGAGGTCTGCCCTACTTTTCATGCTAATGGTAATGCTTGTCCTCCTAATGCAGCTGTAAACTTTATAAGCCCATAGGTAGACAGCATCACAAAATATTTACCCCTCCCCACTGGCCCACTCTCAAGCTTCTCTCCCCTTCCCCAATACACAAATGTACGTCAATGCTCTTGAGACCACTATCAACATATTGACCTTCAATTCTTCTACTTTGCAGCTTCCCTCTTATCAGGAGATGTCAGCATTTAGTGCAAGGACAAATGCTTGCCTCTTGGTGAGTAATGTAGGCAATGCCTCCAAGAGACAAATAGCCCTTAGGGAGGGGGAAAAAGTCTTTCAAAAATGTTGATGCCCAGAGGAGGCATTTTCAGTCATCTCAGCTTAGAGGTCAAATATCCAAAATTAAAAAGGTTAAAAAAAAGAAAAAGAAGAAAGCAAGGAAGAAAAGAAGGAAACAATTTTCTTATCTCATAGTAATAAGGCAGTTTTCCTTAAAAAAAAAAGACTTAAGCCTTAAATTCTCTTTCCTAATCAAAATGTGCTTTTCCGTCTTTAGACTATTCCTCTTATATCCTGTATTATTCATGACGTTTAATTCTTGAAATAGCACATGGCTGAAAACAGAAGCTAACCTCTTGTCCACTATGAATTAAATCTTCTTTTCCTAGGACCTGTCTACAGTGTACAATTTGGGGTTTGCCAACATAATTATTTTTTCTGAAATAAGTTACAGCATTTTGCCTTTTCAATATATAGTTATACAATATATTGTTAACACAACATAGTTAATAGAGTCAATATAGTAAATACAACTATAACACACGTGATATGATGCCACTGGTG
Source organism: Tursiops truncatus (assembly GCF_011762595.2). NCBI lineage: Eukaryota > Metazoa > Chordata > Mammalia > Artiodactyla > Delphinidae > Tursiops > Tursiops truncatus. The sequence goes on from NC_047036.1 coordinate 150,671,750, forward strand.
ATTTTCTTCATCCATGTAATTCTGAAATTTGACAGTATAGTTTTCATATTCTAATGAGCTGAGTATTACCTTTGCAAGGATAGAACAATAAAATAAATTCGTAATATTCTTGTGAGGTTTGCCCCTGGGGTGGATTACCATAACGGGGGGATATTTGAGCCTTTCCCCAAGTCATTAAAAAACCTCCAGCGAGCAGCCCCTTGTCCTCTCCAGGGAGTGGGGGGAAAGGATCTTTAATCATAATAATCCTGGGGGGAGAAAACTCAGAAATAAGACATCTGCTTCTGTGCCTTGTTGTTTTGCAGAATAGCAATGATTGCTTTAGCAGCTTCTATTGCCATGTGTGTACAATAAGTAAATGAACATAAAATTGAATGAACGCATAAAAGAAGGATAAACCCACCCAGCTTAACAAATCCACTCTCTCACCTGCTGTGCCCTGAAACATGAAAGAAAGAATCACGGGATCATAAGGATTAATAAAATAACAGTCTCTGTTAACAATATTGACAGAAGGTATAGGAAAATTTGTCTGATGTGGGACCAACAGCTTAACTGCTTAATCCTTTTTTTTTTTTTAAGGGCAACTCATTCATTTATTGTTTAAAGATTGCAAGACAACTTCTGAATTTCTGTAGCACAGTTTAAATGTTTTACTTTTTTGATAAATCAGAGTATAATAGAAAAAACAATTAGTTTCCAGTAATATCTATATCTCTATTCAGAATTAAGTCTTCCACAGACATGTAACCTGGAAACAAAATCCTGTTACAATAAGCAAAGCTTCAACAGAGCTGCTACTTTTCGGGCCAGGGAAAGGTTCATCCCTATAGGAGGAGGATGTGCTATGTAAAATGGCTGCAAGGTCACAGCCTTGAGGGCGCTGGAAGTCTATTATCCTATCCCACATTAAGTAGTTTGGTGAACTTCCAACGTCCGTTCATCTGCAACCAAGCTGGCAAACTTTAACTGATATTTCAAGCAGGTAAAAAATAAATTAAAAGAAATCCTTACACTGATGTTCCTTGATTCACACTGTTAAATGGTTCATTAACATGTAATTCTGGCTAAGAATTACATTTGAGACTCCTTGCTCAGATTTTGGTTAACAGTACAAATCTTTGAGAAATTCAAGTTCTTATTAATCAATAATTTGTCAGCTAGGCTACATTCAGGCATCAGCTGCAACTACAGAATAGGTGCACTGCCTCAGCGCTTTGGAAAGACATAATCTAGAACACTACTAGCAGACAAAATATCTGTTACTAGACAGCACAGGTGCAGTACAGCAAGACAAAGACATATATTCATGTGTGCCGCGGACCAGCCGGAGAAAGAGGATTTCACCGCCCAGGGTCAGAAGGGAAGGGGTAAGGAACTGAAGTAGCACCGACGAATGGGGTCAGAAGGACCAAGACAACTGATGGTTGCAAGGCAAATTTTATTGCGCTACAGTTGCAGATTATCTAGACTAGAAAAAGGAAGGTTGCCAGATGGTGGTTTACATTACCTACAGACTGTCTCGGCTCAAGGTTAACTTCCCTGGGAGGAAACCCATAAACCCAGAAGCATCAAAAATAACCTGCATGTGCAGGGGGGAGACAGCTTTGCTTGTCTCATTTTACATTCTTTCTGATCTCTGGGCCCTGGTGATTTATCTCCCATGGAATGGAACAAGGAGGGGAACAAGTAGGGACAGTCCCTTCGAGCAGCGGCGGCATGCCTGGCATGTCCTTACCTGCTCTCAAGGCTGACTGCTTCCCACAGGTCTTTTTTATTTTTTAACTTTTGCTGCAAAATAATTCCATGAAGTTTAGTGCCGAGAGTAGTGTACTGTTGCATGAGGATACGAAACAGACATGAGATTATTATCAATAATAGGCAAATTATGGCCAGGGTAATAAATCCTGACAACCTTCCAGTAATCCAAGACTGAGGGTTTAACCACTTTAAATGATCCAGTAAAGTTTGAATTACATCTTCTGGCGAAACATCATCAAGATGTGTATTTTGTATATCCTGAATTTCAGCATTTAATTTCTTAAGATCAAGACTAATATTATTATCTGACCAAACACTCAGCAGATGCATTTTTACTTTTTCCCATTCCCAAATACAGTCACTGTACTTTTAAGGAGTAACACACATCCATGTATACTTTGCATGACAAGCTAAACGCATCCTCAATTTTAATGCTGCCATCTGATCTCCAATCCCCAAAATTGCGTTTTTAAATTCATCTAACTTGTTATTAATCCGTAAATATATGTGACTTTGTAAAGATAAAGCAAGACTGGTATGTTGAGATAACTGATTAGCAAAGTGAGCATGATTAATACTCTGTGAAAGAGCAAGACCGGCAGTAGCCACAGTAGCAGACAGAGCAGCCGACGCAAGTAAACTTACTATTAGCCACCCAAGAAAGCGTCTCCTCTGCAAGGCTTTAGAGACTTCCACCCATGCCTGTACTCCAGTATCTTCATACCAAGGTTCTCTCAGATGTACAGGCACCATAACATACATGGGTTGCTTTAGTATAAGCACAGATTGCGTTCCTGCAGAAGGGAACATACAACTGCTAAAAATACAATTAACACAGCTAATATTATATCCTCCTTTGGAAGAATTACCAATGTTAATAGAACCACACAAACGTGTATATGGAGAAGCAACACAAGTTATAACAGGTGTATTGGAATAAGTTAGAGCTAGTTTCCATATATCCCAGTTCTTTTGAAATGTGATAAACCTATCTATGATGGGAAAAGAAGAGATAAGAATTGACACCTTGGTATAATCTATAGTACACCATATTTGGTTATTATTCCAAGATGCATTGCAATGTTCAAAATTGGATCCAGGAAAGTTAACGGTCGTAAGGGGAGGCAATTGATTTTTTGATTTTCTGTTAAGCATAGTAACCTTACGTCCAGCTATAAGTATCCCTTGTCCTCCAAGTAAACGCTTCATACAGAAATAATTTCCTGAATCTTCACCTGTAACCTTGGCTATAGTAATAGCGGAATCCCTAAGTGGTGAGGCGTATGAGATTCGACCTCTAATATTAATAGGTTGCCCATTTTATACCAAATGATGGTATCCTTAAGATCCTCTCGTCGGCTGGTAGCCGGGCATGTAAGAGTAATGTTGGTTCCTGTAAAACGAAGGATGCCTGGAGAGCCTGACAAACTAATTGATTGATCCGTTCCCTCATAAACATCTGTATGCTCATAACTAATAGCCTTTACACATCCAGTTTCCAGATTCAATGGGCTAAGACAGACAGGATGGGTACTAAACCAGTTAGTATAATTTACAGACATATTGATTTGTTTTATATTCCCAATAAGAGGCCCATAAACACTTATCATTGTAAAATACAGGAAACTCTGCTTCAGACCAAGATATGGGTTGTAATAGTGGAGGATAAGGTACATAGGCCCAGTAAGTTGCTGCATTAACAAAGGGAACACATGAAATGGTTGCCAACATAACCAAAAATAAAGTTACAGGTGTAACAGGATTATTCTGTTGTTTCACTGACTCTTGAGCTCATGAAACCAGTTGTTTAATTTGTCCCCAAGTTGGAACATCACTCCTTTGAGTCGTCCTGGCAAGTGCTCTCCTCTTCTTCTTCTTTTTCTGAATCAACACTGTCAAATTTTCAGGAGAGGTGCAGAGCTTCTTCATCTTCTGAACTAGGTGAGCTGTGGCGAGCCATCTATTTGCTTGACTAAGCGCTCAGGAAGCCAGCAAGGTCCAGGCACTGATCTGGGAAGGATACACACGTGACCACGTCCCCAAATCAACACAGGATCAGGACCACGCCAAGTGCTGGTTAACGGATCTTTCCAGAGGACCTCCGGAGATTGAGAGGCCAATCTTGGCTCAGCCACCAACCTTCCCCCTGCAGAGCAGCCAAATTTGTCAACAGTGAGAACATTTAAAATAAACAGAGCATGATTTATAAGGTTATGTGGCGTTGTTCTATACAATTCTCCCCTTTTTATTTTTTCAATAGTTAGCTTTAAAGATCTATTTGCACGTTCTATAATACGTTGTCCTTGAGGGTTATATGGAATGCCTGTAATATGGGTAATTTTGTAATGAATTACAAAATGTTGCAAAAGCAGCGGGCCCATTATCTGTTTTAATAATTTTGGGAAGGTTCATGAAAGCAAAACAGTGTAATAAATGAGTGATAACGTGTTTAGTAGCTTCTCCGGTCTGTGCTGTAGCACAGAGGAAACCAGAATAAGTATCGATAGTGACATGAACAAACTGTAATTTCCCAAAAGACGGAATACGAGTAACATCCATTTGCCATAAATGTCTAGGTAATAATCCACGAGGATTAACAACATAATGTGGAACAGGAAGGTGAGGTAAGCATTGTGGGCATTGCTTAACAATTTGTGGGGCGGCTTCACCAGTAAGGGAAAATTGTGTGTGCAATGTAGCCGCCGACTGACGGTGTAAAGCGTGCAACGGCCTGCTGCTGCTTGTGAAGCAGTTTGATCATAACTTACCATAATATGAGGGTGTCCAGGACATGGACCATGAGTATCAAGAGTATGAAGATAATGAATGCAGTACATTAGCCATTCTTGACAGCATGATGAACGGAAAGGAGGAGTACGGTAAATTGGGACCTGTCCTGCTTTAGGGAAAAGAGATTGAGGAGGAGGAGTAACTTCAACTCTATTCTTGGGAGGAAAATGTACAGGATAAAGATCACGTTTAGATCGAGTTAAAACATCTGCAGTCGCATTAAGTTTAGTCAATGGACCAGGCAAGTTAGAATGAGCACGGATATACAGACCTGCAACAGGACCATCATGGGAACGAATAAGCTGTTGAAGCAAACAAAAAGAGGATGATAATTCAGGGTCATTAGTATGTCCTATGCTCGCAGTCTCCAGAAGAAATCACAAGCTAATAAGATATTTACTATCAGAAAACAAATTAAAAGATATAGAAGGCAAATGTTTAAAAGACATAATGACAGCATACAGTTCAACACGTTGAGCTGAAGTCAAGGAAGTTTCTTTAACGAGGTTTGTTCTGTGGTCAATGATTACAGTAGCCACTCCTGAAGAAGAACCGTCCGTAAAAACCAAAGGTACATGAGGAACAGGCTGTTGCCTAATTATAGAAGGAAAGATATGAGTTAAGTTTGCTGAATTGGATCAATTTATCAGCAGGGTAATGGCGTTCCAAGGTACCTGAAAATCCTGCAAGAGCAAGACCCCATTCATTACTATGTTGAAAAAGCCAATTTTGTTGACTAACTGAATAAGGGATAATAATTTGAGAAGGTTCTATACTTATAGGTTGTAAGCATCTAGTTCTACCTTGCATTATTAAATTACTAATAAGTTCATAATAAGGGTTAATAACTTTAGAGGGTGTAGTTTTCATATGAATCTATTCAATAATTCCAACAGTTTGCCATAAGACGGCAGTAGTCACGTGAGGAGTTGGACAAATTATTAAGAAAATTGGAAGGTGAGTATGAATTCTAGTTAATTGTGTAGAACTGATAGATCTACTGACTATTTGTAAAGCTTGAAATCCTTCTGGAGTCATAGAGCGTGAAGAAGAAGGATCTGAGTCACCTTTAAGAATATCAAACAAAGGCTGTAATTGAGCAGTAGTAAGGTTTAAGGAAGGCCTTAGCCAATTAATATCTCCAAGTAATTTTTGAAAAGCATTTCATGTTTTTAAATTATCAACTCGAATTTGCAGTTTTTGAGGCCTAATAGTAGTGTTATCAATATATTTTCCCAAATATAAAAATGGAGATTGTCTTTGAATTTTTTTGAGGCAGTGACCAAGCCAAATGATTGTAAGGACTGTTGTAAAAATGGAAAAGCAGTCTCTAATAAAGAAATATTATCAGTGGCTAAAAGCATATCATCCATATAATGTATGAGATATAACGATGGAAACCTTTTTCTCACAGGAGTCAAGGCCTGAGCCACATATTTTTGGCATAATGTAGGACTATTTGCCATGCCCTGAGGCAATACTTTCCATTGAAATCTCCTCATGGGTTCCTTAAAATTTAAGGAAGGCAAGCTAAAAGCAAAATGTTTTCTATCTTCAGGAAACAAAGGAATAGTGAAAAAACAATCTTTTAAATCTATAACTAAAAGATGATAATTGTGTGGTATGGCTGTTGGAGAGGGTAGGCCTGGTTGAAGAGCTCCCATTATTAGCATAGTTTTATTAACAGCTCTTAGATCCTGTAATAACCTACATTTTCCAGATTTTTTCTTGATAATAAAAATAGGAGTATTCCAAGGACTACTGGAAATTTCTAAATGCCCTAATTGTTCCAGTACTAATTGTTCTGCAGCTTCTCATTTCTCCTTTGTGAGGGGCCATTGGTCCACCCATACAGGGTCATCAGTCAGCCAAGTAATTGGATCAGCAGTGAGTGGAGAATCCAAGGCGCCTAAGAAAAACCCAAACCTTGTCTATCATTTTTTATTTTCACATCAATAGGACTGACAGTTCCTTGTTGATTTGTTCCCAGCCCTTTTGTGGGAAGAAATCCTTGATCCAACATCATATTAGAGACTTGAGAGTTTGGACTATAAAGTAATACTCCCATTTCTTTTAATATATCTCGGCCCCAGAGGTTTAAAGGCAGCCCAGGCAAAACATGAGGCTGGAAATATCCTGAATGGCCCTCACTATCTTGCCATAAAAAAAAACTGACTACTTTGCATAGGAGAAGAACTTTGTCCTATTCCGTGAAGTTCTGTAATAGTAGGACTAATGGGCCAACGTTTAGGCCAGTGTACCTGCGTCATAACAGAGACATCAGCTCCAGTGTCTAACAAACCTGAAAAAACCTTTCCATTAATGGTTCATTTCATTTCTGGACGTTCTTTCCCTATCTTCTGAATCCAGTAGGCAGCATTAGACGATCCAAAAGCCTTTGTTTCTCTCTTTTGATGTTGTAAAATTTGTCCATGAGGTACAAAGGGCAAAAGTAGCAATTGTGCAATTTTATCACCAGGAGAAATAGTTATTATATTTTTAATAGTTTGTGCCATGACTTTTATTTCTCCTTCGTAGTCAGAATCTATGACTCCTGGCATAACAGTTAAACCTTTCATGGCGACGCTACTTCTTCCCAATAATAGTCCCATCAAACCCTTGGGTAAAGGTCCACAGATGCCCGTAGAGAGGGCCTGAGGACCCATTTCAGGAGTTAATACATATCGGGCGGAGGTACTGAGCTCCAGTCCTGCGCTTCCTGGTGTTGCTCTGGAGAGCGAGGATATTGTATGTTTTTGTTTTTGGTTAATGTCTGATTGATAATTTGAGGAGGATACACAGACATTGCCCTTATTATTTGTTGGGGCCGGGGAAGGCCCCGGGAGGAGTTCCCCGACAGTGGTGGCCCATCCTTGTGGGCCACTGAGCAACAATCTTGTGCCCAATGTTTTCCCCTATTGCATGTAGGGCATAAACCAGGGATTTTCTGACCATCTGGAGGTTTCTGAGTAGGGAAGGAAGGACTAGGGTTAGAATTAAAAGATCTACATTCTCTAGCAAAAGGACCTGCCCTTTCCGCATTTAAAACAAGTCTTTGTTTTCTTTTGATTGTTTTTAAACCCCACGTTAGTTAATGCTGCAGCCACAGCAGCACCCTGTATATAAGTAGGCCCAATGTCTGCACAAAGGCGAATATAATCCTCCAATGTTCCCCGTTTTCTCCAAGGTCGAATCGCAGCCTGACACTCATTATTAGCATTTTCAAAAGCAAGTTGCTTAACTACAATTGTACCAGTGAGTCCGTCCACAATGAGTCTCCCCCACCTAGCCTGTGACAACCTATCTACAAAATCAGCGTATGGTTCATCAGGTCCTGTCTAAGTTTTGAAAGATCTTCAGTTTTGTGTGGTAGAAGGACATTTCCTCCAGGCTTGTAATGCCAAATGATTATTTGAGGATAAGCAACAAAGGGATAAGTTAATTGATCTTGTAAAGAAAGATATTGTCCTTCCCCAATCAGCATATGATAATCAACTGGACTAATATATGGGCAGCATTCTTTTCTGCTTGTTCAGCGCCCGTTCATAAAAATCAAACTTCCATATTAAATAATCTCCACCATTTAAACAAGCTCGTGCAATAGACTTCCAATCAGCGGGGGGAAGAGCTTCTCCTGTCAACCATAGCAGCAGTAAAAGGAGCAGTGGGCCCATATTGAGCACAGGCAGATTTTCAATCTTTCAAAACTTTCAAAGGGAGAGCCTGATGCTCCCTAGTAGCTTGTTGAGGATTATTAGGACCAGGTCTTTCTATGACGGGACAACAGAAAATAGGATCTTCTCCTCGTTTTATTGCTCCTTGTACAGCGCGCTGCAAGGGACTCAGCATTTTTACAGATGTAGATTTTTGAGGAAGACAGTCCTTATTAACCTGCAGCTTTTTCACTGACTTATCTATCACAGCCATTAGAAAACCATCCTCAGGATAGTTCTCTCTTTTATGTTTACAAGCCTCATCTGTTAAGTCAAAATGTTCCTCTTCATCTAAACTATTGAAATTAATTAGCTCTTTCGGTTTAGGAAGTGGCGACACAGTAGTTAATACAGTCTCTCCTTCTGTCAGAGGCTTATGTTTTTCTGACTTTACATTCAAATCAACACTATCATGAGAAGAATCTAAACATATTTTTATCAGATTCCACAAACTATATGTAACAACAGGAGTATGAGTAGGCCCTCGAGACTCGTAATAATTTTTTAAATCTTCTCCAACTTTCTGCCAGATTTCTATGTCACCAGAGCCACCATCAGGAAACCAGGGAGATACACCATGGATATGCTGTAAAAATTCAGTCAACAATAAAGTTCAGAAACTTTATTACCCCGAGCTTTAAGCATCAAAAGTAAAACCTGAGCAAATAATTCATACATCTTTGAGCCCTTTTGCCCCATCTTATTTTACTTCTGACTATTGCCTTATGCCGCTATTCGTTTCACTTTTACTGGTGGCCACACATATTTTGCATAAGCGTTCTCTTACCTGCACTTTCTTTTTCTTTTAATTGCCTTCACGCTTCAGGTCCCTGTTCGAGTGCCACTTGCCGCGGACCAGCCGGAGAAAGAGGATCTCACCGCCCAGGGTCAGAAGGGAAGGGGTAAGGAACTGAAGTAGCACCGACGGGTGGGGTCAGAAGGATCAAGACAACTGATGGTTGCAAGGCAAATTGTATTATGCTACAGTTGCAGATTATCTAGACTAGAAATCGGAAGGTTGCCAGATGGTGGTTTACATTATCTACAGACTGTCTCGGCTCAAGGTTAACTTCCCTGGGAGGAAACCCATAACCCAGAAGCATCAAAAATAACCTGCACTGTGCAGAGGGGGAGACAGCTTTGCTTGTCAATTTTACATTCTTTCTGATCTCTGGGCCCTGGTGATTTATCTCCCATGGAATGGAATAAGGAGGGGAACAAGTAGGGACAGTCCCTTCGAGCAGCGGCCGCATGCCTGGCATGTCCTTACCTGCTTTCAAGGCTGACTGCTTCCCACACGATATGTTGCCTTGTTTAAGCCTCAAGCCCTCGATCCTTTGCTTGAAATACAATAATTTCATTCCTATGGTTTTCAATACCAAAAACTCAACCTCCAGGAGGGCTAGAGTCTAATTTGTACTCCAAACCAAGTAGCAGTGCAGTTCGCTACTACCGAGGCTGAATCCATAAAGACTTCAAGACCACGTCCAGAAGACAAGTTATTATATATAATACCCTAGAAGGTCTGAAACATAATTATCATATACATAGCTGGTCCTTCAGAGCTTTTTACCTATAACATGTTTCTTTGATGAAAGTTATTTAATGTACTGGAGATAACTGTGACTTACTGATCAAATATTTGAATACTTATACTTACCTGGGATTTCATTTCTGCTGAAAGAAAAAGGAAGAACAGGACTCACTAAAACAAACAAACAAACATTAGAAATGAAAGTAAAAATCTTAACACACACTATCACTTTTGGAAGCAGCATAGAGGGGCAGTCAACGGTAAAACACTGGTGAAATAGGTCAACACTCTAGGCCAAAAATCCATTATTATTATCATCAGTGACAGTACCACAACTGTGCCCTTCAGAATTAATAATCACTCCTAAGAATCTTCATTTGGCACCAGATGATGCGGTTAAGAGAAACACTCTGGGAGGTTTTGAATCAGACTTGTTTTTTTGTTAGCCAAGTTACAGGAGAATTTTTAAAGTGGGGGGAAGGGAAGAAGGAAACGGACCAGGAAAAGAATTTAAGCCATCATCTATAAACCAACAAAGCACTGATAGTTCCGAACATTATGTCAGACACTAAAATGACTGATATAAGCTCAAGTGGTTTACAAAACCTATAAAAAGACTACACCAGCAAAGTCCCCCATTTATCTGTAGAGAGTTCAGAAACTAAAACAAGAAT